>NC_079193.1:4828534-4911238 GCF_029499605.1 Hyla sarda | reverse complement strand
AATCCCGCACATAGTGATTGTCCACAGGTAACTGGAAGATCTCGGGGTGCTGATGGTGCAGGGTGCTGATGGTACAGGGTGCTGATGGTGCAGGGTGCTGATGGTACAGGGTGCTGATGGTGCAGGGTTCTGATGGTGCAGGGTGCTGATGGTGCAGGGTGCTGATGGTACAGGGTGCTGATGGTGCAGGGTGCTGATGGTGCAGGTTGCCGATGGTGCAGGTTGCTGATGGTGCAGGGTGCTGATGGTACAGGGTGCTGATGGTGCAGGGTGCTGATGGTGCAGGCTGATGGTACAGGGTGCTGATGGTACAGGGTGCTGATGGTGCAGGGTGCTGATGGTACAGGCTGATGGTGCAGGGTGCTGATGGTGCAGGGTGCTGATGGTACAGGGTGCTGATGGTGCAGGGTGCTGATGGTACAGGGTGCTGATGGTACAGGGTGCTGATGGTGCAGGGTGCTGATGGTGCAGGTTGCTGATGGTACAGGGTGCTGATGGTACAGGGTGCTGATGGTACAGGGTGCTGATGGTGCAGGGTGCTGATGGTGCAGGTTGCTGATGGTACAGGGTGCTGATGGTACAGGGTGCTGATGGTGCAGGCTGCTGATGGTACAGGGTGCTGATGGTGCAGGGTGCTGATGGTGCAGGTTGCTGATGGTGCAGGGTGCTGATGGTGCAGGGTGCTGATGGTACAGGGTGCTGATGGTGCAGGCTGATGGTACAGGGTGCTGATGGTACAGGGTGCTGATGGTGCAGGGTGCTGTTGGTACAGGCTGATGGTGCAGGGTGCTGATGGTACAGGGTGCTGATGGTACAGGCTGATGGTACAGGGTGCTGATGGTGCAGGGTGCTGATGGTGCAGGGTGCTGATGGTACAGGGTGCCGATGGTGCAGGGTGCTGATGGTACAGGGTGCTGATGGTGCAGGGTGCTGATGGTACAGGGTGCTGATGGTGCAGGGTGCTGATGGCACAGGCTGATGGTACAGGGTGCTGATGGTGCAGGGTGCTGATGGTACAGGGTGCTGATGGTGCAGGGTGCTGATGGTGCAGGGTGCTGATGGTACAGGGTGCTGATGGTGCAGGGTGCTGATGGTACAGGGTGCTGATGGTACAGGGTGCTGATGGTACAGGCTGATGGAACAGGGTGCTGATGGTACAGGCTGATGGTACAGGGTGCTGATGGTGCAGGGTGCTGATGGTGCAGGGTGCTGATGGTGCAGGGTGCTGATGGTACAGGGTGCTGATGGTACAGGGTGCTGATGGTACAGGCTGATGGAACAGGGTGCTGATGGTACAGGCTGATGGTACAGGGTGCTGATGGTGCAGGGTGCTGATGGTGCAGGGTGCTGATGGTACAGGGGGCTGATGGTACAGGCTGATGGTACAGGGTGCTGATGGTGCAGGGTGCTGATGGTACAGGGTACTGATGGTGCAGGGTGCTGATGGTGCAGGGTGCCGATGGTGCAGGGAGTAAAATCAGAGGTGTTTCTGACACTATAAACATTGGAATGGGGAAAAAGGCAAATGTCTCCCTCCCCAACGATAAGCGTCCCTGGAAACATCCCAGCTGAGCCCATAATGACTTCTTGCATTGTCTGTAACTATTAATTATCACTTACATAATTACAGGCAGCAGAGGGTGATACTGTGTAATTTACATAATAATTAGTCACTACAGATTATGCAACAAAAAGTATCACAAAATAACTAAAATCATGTGATTCAATGCAAAATCCAAACCACATGTCTGGGAGGTGACATCCGATAGTTACTTCAGATCTGAGGAAAACTGATACTAACGTCCCCTCTGTCCTCCTCCTCCTCTGTCCTCCTCCTCCAGACTCCTCTGTCCTCCTCCTCCTTCAGACCCCTCTGTCCTCCTCCTCCAGACCCCTCTGTCCTCCTCCTCTGTCCTCCTCCTCCAGACCCCTCTGTCCTCCTCCTCCAGACTCCTCTGTCCTCCTCCTCCAGACCCCTCTGTCCTCCTCCTCCTCCAGACTCCTCTGTCCTCGTCCTCCTCCAGACTCCTCTGTCCTCCTCCTCCTTCAGACCCCTCTGTCCTCCTCCGGACCCCTCTGTCCTCCTCCTCCGGACCCCTCTGTCCTCCTCCTCCAGACTCCTCTGTCCTCCTCCTCCAGACCCCTCTGTCCTCCTCCTCCTCCTCCAGACTCCTCTGTCCTCGTCCTCCTCCAGACTCCTCTGTCCTCCTCCTCCAGACACCTCTGGCCTCCTCCTCCAGACCCCTCTGTCCTCGTCCTCCTCCAGACCCCTCTGTCCTCCTCCTCCAGACCCCTCTGTCCTTCTCCTCCAGACCCCTCTGTCCTCCTCCTCCTCCAGACTCCTGTCCTCCTCCTCCTCCAGACCCCTCTGTCCTCCTCCTCCAGACCCCTCTGTCCTCCTCCTCCAGACCCCTCTGTCCTTCTCCTCCAGACTCTTCTGTCCTCCTCCTCCTCCAGACTCATCTGTCCTCCTCCTCCAGACTCCTCTGTCCTCCTCCTCCTCCAGACCCCTCTGTCCTCCTCCTCCAGACTCCTCTGTCCTCCTCCTCCAGACTCCTCTCTCCTCCTCCTCCTCCAGACTCCTCTGTCCTCCTCCAGACCCCTCTGTCCTCCTCCTCCAGACTCCTCTGTCCTCCTCCTCCTCCAGACTCCTCTGTCCTCCTCCTCCTCCAGACCCCTGTCCTACTCCTCCAGACCCCTCTGCCCTCCTCCTCCAGACTCCTCGGTCCTCCTCCTCCAGACTCCTCTGTCCTCCTCCTCCAGACTCCTCTGTCCTCCTCCTCCTCCAGACTCCTCTGTCCTCCTCCTCCAGACCCCTCTGTCCTCCTCCAAACTACTCTGTCCTTCCCATAGTGATGCCCCGAGCAGCTCTTTACCTCATGATGAGAAGGTTGTTTGGGCTCTTGTTCCTCACAAGGTTCCCCATTCTCCTGACTGACGCCTTTGCTCCCCAGGTTCTGACATTTGACCGGAATCGATGTTGTGCTGAAGGATGAGACCAAATGTAACAGAACCAGGAGGAGACACAGACCTGATCCTCTTCTGCACCGATCACCTCCAGTCCGGCTCATTGTTCTCCTTCTTGGAGACTCCATCACCTTCTCCTTATGTTCCACCACATGAAGAAGGTGTTGATGGTTTATAAAGGCTGTAAGGAGAACTCCGCTGACATAACAGACAATTACAGAGACGCCCAGTGATACCAAGATAGACACTCGGAGCTTCCTTGTAATTGATTATAATCCAGGCCATTCTTACATAAACATTGTGAGTCACCATCATCTACAGAAGGAAGAGCAGAGCCCATAGGGATGTCACTATGTAATACCCAGTGCTGGCGCCTGAACTGGGAGAAGCTCCTGGGACTCAAAGGGGGATTCCAACACTGGCCCAACATTATTTCTTATTGACTTCATATGCTTTAGCCAAACATTAACCCAGGAGGCCTTTTGGCTAAGATCAAGTGTAGTATCTGTTCTTATCAGTGGTTTGGTCTTCGCCATTGATGTAGGATGGATGCTGCATGAAGGAGGAAGGTGTTTCGGGGCTGGTGCCACATAATCAGCTCAACGGCTGCCCTGATGTGACCTGTTTCCTCCGGGTCTCGCTGTGAGGTTGGGGGGTGTAGAGCCGAGGTACTTTCTTGCCTCGGGGAGTGGTGACCCTGAGGTGCCGAAACTCACTGGGTGTTATAGCTCACTGGGTGAAAGCACTGCACCATTACTCTTCACCTTTGGCACTCACCCTTGGTATCCCGGCCTTCTGGCTAGGATCAGGGACATTTTTATAGATCCGTCCTCCACTTATTTATTATTTTCATATGTCACTATGCCACTTTTATGTGTCTTTATTTGTACACAGGATTGGCAGGATGCGGTAGCCCTGCTGGGTGACCCTCCTGGTGGTCTAGGGGAAGTGTATGTGGCCATTAGGTTCCTCACCTCCTTGCAATCCCCGGGCATCTTGGCTTTGGTCAAGATGCCACCAGTATATGGCTCCTTGGCTGATACGCGGGTTAACGTCTAGGTTGAAGCCAGGTGCATTTGTCACCCCTTAATAGCTTCGGCGAAAAGGGATATCGACCCTGGATCCTTGCAGGTGCCTTTTGGCACGGAGGTGAAGGGGAGGTTTGTTGGGGGGGCCTCTCTCCTGTTGGAGAAGGGCTTAGTGATAGACCGCATCCTTTGTGCACTTTATTTAGTGTGACACGTCTGCACTTTTTTTTGCACTTTGAGTGATATAGAGCAAGCGCCTCGGCTCTTTAAAAAGGTTGGGTCCAGGAGCCATAATCTGATCTCATCTTTATTCTTATCCATACAAAGAAACGGATGAACTCCTGCACTCACCGAACACTTGACGCTCAGGAATCCTACATGGGAGGATGGGAAGATCAGAGGCGACTACTGGTGGTTTTGTGTGAAACCACTGGCAAAACCTTCTGTTTTATGAATTTCTACATCAAGGAAGCAAATTAATTCTACATTATATAATAATATGAAATTCGATGTTTCCTGGTTGGCATTTAGACATTTAACCAAATTAAGCAAGGATTGCTTATGGCCTGTCCAAAGCGAGAACATGTCATACACATAGTGAAGCCACGTGAACGACATGTCCATAACCCAAGCCAAAAATTACTTCATTAGGGAAAGCAGCCATAAAGGCATTTCCATACTTAGGGGCGACCAATGAGCCCATTGATGTACCATACATGTGTAATAAAAAACTCTTGGTCAAAGCAAAAATAATTCTCTTTAAGAACGTACTCAAGTAAATTATTAGGCACTATTGATTTAGAATAAATTGATGCTCTTATGGTACAAATGATTGGCCATTCATGCTAGGTCCTTGTCCCCTGAAGAAGCTGTTTTTTTATGGTGAAACATGTTGGTGAACATTTATTATATGCGCTAATCTGATTTTATGATTTACTGAGCAAGTGGAGAGAAAAAGTATTTTTTGAGGATTGGAAGACCAACATATAAACAAATAAATACGGTGCATTGATTGAGCCATAAAAACAGCAATAATATATAAATTAACCTCGGCTTAGTCTCACTGGTTTTAGTCACCTGTTTTTGTGTTTTGAAATCCACAAATAATTTTGGAAATATTTATTAAAGTAATATTTTTTTTAGGACACCTGTTAGGAAGGATTGGGTTATTATAGGGGCCAAAAAGCCCTTTTGGTTCCTAAGTAGGTTTCTACTTTGTAGGCTTCTGGCTGGAATCAGTGGCAAGTTTCCTACAAACCACAATGTATTTGCCTTACACCCTGTGATAGGGAATTGTAACACAGCTGTAACGCCAAGCGCTCCGGGTCCCGCTCCTCCCCCGAAGCGCTCATGGCGTTCTGATCTTGCTTGCAGCGCCCCTCGCTGACCGGGAGTGCTGCTCTGTGTCCCCCGGCGGGGATGCGATCCGCACAGCGGGACGTGCCTGCCCGCGGGTCGCATCCCGTTCCACTCACCTGCCCCGTCCTAGTGCTCAATCCCGGCGTGCGCGGCCCCGCTCTCTAGGGCGCGTGCGCGCCGGGTCTCTCAGATTTAAAGGGTCAGTGCACCATTAATTGGTGCCTGGCCCAATCAGTTCCAATCACTCCCTACACTATATAATCCCACTTCCCCTTCCTGTCCTCGCCGGATCTTATTGCCTTGTGCCCTGAGAAAGCGTTTCTGTCTGTTCCCTAGCCTGTGTATCCAGACCTCTTGCCGTTGCCCCTGACTACGAACCTTGCCGCCTGTCTTGACCTTCTGCTACGTCTGACCTTGCTCTTGCCTAATCCCTTGTTTCACGCCTGTCTCAGCTGTCAGTGAGGTTGAGTCGCTATCGGGTGGAACGACCTGGGGGTTACCTGCAACTGCAAGTCCATCCCACTTTGCGGCGGGCTCTGGTGAAAACCAGTAACCTCTTAGATTCCGTTCCCCTGGTACGGCCCACGTCATCACCCCACTGACACAGAGGATCCACTCCAGTGCCCTTCCTGCATACCAGCCCGGATCCTGACAACAGCTAACCAAGAATAAAGTCTTTTTGAACCACAGTGAGCCAAGTAGTGAAGAACCCTAAGAGCAACTCTTAAAGTGCTCCTAAATTATCTTACTACATTATTTCTACTTAGAAAGCTACTAAACCATACACCAGTGACCAGACACCAAACTATAGTGAACACAGGGTCACTAGTACCCAGATACCTACACCATAGTGTACCCCAGAGCCATCAGCATCCATACACCACACCATAGTGTTCCCTGTTGTCACCAGGGCCCAGACATTACACCATAGTGTACTTTGTGGTCACCAGCGCCCATTCATCACACATAGTGTACCTCAGGGTCACCAGTACCCGGACACCACACCATAGTGTACCCCAGGCTCACCAGCACCCAGACATCACACCACAGTGTACCCCAGGCTCACCAGCACCCAGACACCACACCA
The DNA here is from genome assembly GCF_029499605.1 of Hyla sarda. NCBI lineage: Eukaryota > Metazoa > Chordata > Amphibia > Anura > Hylidae > Hyla > Hyla sarda. Next base: position 4,904,797 of record NC_079193.1, on the reverse strand, counting down.
TAGTGTACCCCTGGCTCACCAGAACCCAGACATCACACCACAGTGTACCCCAGGCTCACCAGCACCCAGACATCACACCACAGTGTACCCCAGGCTCACCAGCACCCAGACATCACACCACAGTGTACCCCAGGGTCACTGGCACGCAGACACCACACCATAGTGTACCTCAGGGTCACCAGTACCCAGACACCACACCATAGTATACCCCAGGGTCACCAGCACCCAGACACCACACCATAGTATACCCCAGGGTCACCAGCACCCAGACACCACACCATAGTATACCCCAGGGTCACCAGCACCCAGACACCACACCATAGTGTACCCCAGGGTCACCAGCACCCAGACACCACACCATAGTGTACCCCAGGGTCACCAGCACCCAGACACCGCACCATAGTATACCCCAGGGTCACCAGCATGCAGACGCCACACCATAGTGTACCCCAGGCTCACCAGCACCCAGACCCAACACCATAGTGTACCCCGGGGTCACCAGCACTCAGACCCAACACCATAGTATACCCCAGGGTCACCAGCATGCAGAGATGCCATGGGGGGTGCTGAAGGGGGATCTACTGGCACCTCAAGATTTCACATGTTAACGACACATTACATTGCAGCACTTTTTATCCTAAAAGAGTGGTCTCAAATCTGCGGGCCTCCAGCTGTTGCAAAACTACAACTCCCAGCATGCCGGTTTTGCAACAGCTGGTGGTCCACTAAAAAAAACATACCAAATGGAGAAGAAACGAATACATGGAAACTTCTGCAACTACAAGAAATTTTATTCTGATATTTGGTCAATAGGGAAATCAATACATGAACATTTTTAGGATCAAGTGCAATATGCCATAGGATGCTGGGAGTTGTAGTTCATCGGTAGGGACGCAGGCTGCAGATGACTAAAGCCAATGTAGAAAGTCTTCCCTATATAAAGTTCATACATAATACAATGTGACCATTAATAGCATAACGATCATATATAGACTGGAAGTGACAGTGTTTCATGCAGTCAGTGGAGCTAGGCATGCTGGGTCATGTGGTGCAGGGTGCAGTGATGACATGACTCAAAAGGGGGCAGTAGCTGCAGCCATCGCATTTCACAACATCATGTTTTACGTCTTTGTGATATGGAGAATAAGGGCACGTTTACCTGCTGCAGACTGGGAGTTGAGGATGTACAGTGACCCCCGACCTACGATGGCCCCGACATACCAAATATATACAGTGACCCCCCGACCTACGATGGCCCCGACATACCATATATATATACAGTGATCCCCGACCTACGATGGCCCCGACATACCATATATATACAGTGACCCCTCGACCTACGATGGCCCCGACATACCATATATACACAGTGACCCCCTGACCTACGATGGCCCCGACATACCATATATATATACAGTGACCCCCCGACCTACGATGGCCCGACATACCATATATATACAGTGACCCCCCTGACCTACGATGGCCCCGACATACCATATATATATACAGTGACCCCCCGACCTACGATGGCCCGACATACCATATATATACAGTGACCCCCCTGACCTACGATGGCCCCGACATACCATATATATACAGTGACCCCCCGACCTACGATGGCCCGACATACCATATATATACAGTGACCCCCCCCGACCTACGATGGCCCCGGCATACCATATATATATAGTGACCCCCCGACCTACGATGGCCCCAACATACCAGATATACACAGTGACCCCCCGACCTACGATGGCCCCGGCATACCATATATATATAGTGACCCCCCGACCTACGATGGCCCCAACATACCAGATATACACAGTGACCCCCCGACCTATGATGGCCCCGACATACCATATATACACAGTGACCCCCTGACCTACGATGGCCCCGACATAACCATATATATACAGAGACCCCCTGACCTACGATGGCCCCGACATACCATATATACACAGTGACCCCCTGACCTATGATGGCCCCGACATACCATATATATACAGTGACCCCCTGACCTACGATGGCCCCGACATACCATATATACACAGTGACCCCCTGACCTATGATGGCCCCGACATACCATATATATACAGTGACCCCCCCTCGACCTATGATGGCCCCGACATACCATATATATACAGTGACCCCCCGACCTACGATGGCCCCGACATATCATATATATACAGTGACCCCCTGACCTACGATGGCCCCGACATACCATATATATATACAGTGACGCCCCGACATACCATATATACACAGTGACCCCCTGACCTACGATGGCCCCGACATACCATATATATATACAGTGACCCCCCGACCTATGATGGCCCCGACATACCATATATATATACAGTGACCCCCCCTCGACCTATGATGGCCCCGACATACCATATATATACAGTGACCCCCCGACCTACGATGGCCCCGACATATCATATATATACAGTGACCCCCTGACCTACGATGGCCCCGACATACCATATATATACAGTGACCCCCCCTCGACCTATGATGGCCCCGACATACCATATATATACAGTGACCCCCCGACCTACGATGGCCCCGACATACCATATATATACAGTGACCCCCCCCCCGACCTACGATGGCCCCGACATACCATATATATACAGTGACCCCCTGACCTATGATGGCCCCGACATCGCGGGGACGCGGTGACAGCGATGGACGGCGAGATCCCGGGCAGTGGTGACGAGCGGTGAAGGTCCGGAGCGGCGGGGACAGGTGAGTATAACTTCCTCTACCAGTGGTCTACAACCTGCGGACCTCCAGATGTTGCAAAAAAACTACAACACCCAGCATGCCCGGACAGCCAACGGCAACATCTGGAGGTCCGCAGGTTGTAGACCACTGTCCCAGGGGCGGACATATCGCCTGTGCAGCCGGTTCAGCTGCACAGGGGCCCAGCGTGGGAGGGGGCCCGCCCTCACACGCTGGGCCGGTCCTACCATCGGACCCAGTGCACAGGGCCGCCATCAGCGGGTAAACCCATACACTTGTATGGGGCCCGGAGCTTCAGGGAGGCCCGGACGTCCCTGTACTTTTTTTTTCCGGCTAGTCAGTGAGTGACTGCGACTGTCACTCACTGACTCCTGGCTGGGAACCTGTCAGAACTATGACCGGGCCTCATAGTCTGGGGGGCCCGCAGGACTATGAGGCCCGCTCTTTCTAGGGCGCGGGTCCCTTAAGAAGTACGGCAGGGCCGGACAGGCCAGGGGCTGATGGGAGTCGACGTGCCCCGCGCAGGTACGCAAGTCTACTCCTGTCACCTGACCTGTCCCAGCGCGATCTCCAGTCCATCATCTTCCCGACGGATCCTCCCCATGCAGTGACACTCTGACAGGAGCAGCAGCTGCACCGAACCCCGGCAGGGTGAGTGAACGGGGGTGTGTGTGTGTGTGGGGGGGTTGGATGGGGGCTATGTTGTTTGCAGACTACAATGGTGATGAGAGGTGCAGGGGAACTGGTGCTTGGGGTGTTATAGGGGTGATGAGAGGGGGGGGTTATGGGGGTAATGAGAGGTGCAGGGGGTGTTATGGGGGGATGAGAGGTGCAGGGGGGTGTTATGGGGGGATGAAAGGTGCATGGGGAGGTTATGGGGGTGATGAGAGGTGCAGGGGGTTATGGGGGTAATGAGAGGTGCAGGGGGGTGTTATGGGGGTAATGAGAGGTGCAGGGGGGTGTTATGGGGGGATGAGAGGTGCAGGGGGTTATGGGGGTAATGAGAGGTGCAGGGGGTTATGGGGGTAATGAGAGGTGCAGGGGGTGTTATGGGTGTAATGAGAGGTGCAGGGGGGTGTTATGGGGGGGGATGAGAGGTGCAGGGGGTGTTATGGGGGGATGAAAGGTGCATGGGGAGGTTATGGGGGTGATGAGAGGTGCAGGGGGGTTATGGGGGTGATGAGAGATGCAGGGGGGGTTATGGGGGTGATGAGAGATGCAGGGGGTGTTATGGGAGTGATGAGAGATGCAGGGGGTGTTATGGGGTGATGAGAGGTGCAGGGGGGGTTATGGGGGTGATAAGAGGTGCAGGAGGGTGTTATGGGGGTGATAAGAGGTGCAGGAGGGTGTTATGGGGGTGAAGAGAGGTGCAGGGGGCATTATAATAGTGATGAGGAGAGGTGTGGGGGGGTTATAGTAGTGATGAGGAGAGGTGTGTGGGGGGTTATAGTAGTGATGAGGAGAGGTGTGTGGGGGGTTATAGTAGTGATGAGGAGAGGTGCGGGGGGTTATAGTAGTGATGAGGAGAGGTTTGGCAGGGGTTATGGGGGTGATGAGGAATGATGAGGACACAGAGGATAAGAGGTATTATATTTAGTGGGTATAGTGTGTGGCAGGATTATATTTAGTGGGTACAGTGTATAGCAGTATTATACTCAGGTTACAGTGTATAGCATTATTATATTCAGGGTACGGTGTGTGGCAGAATTATATTTAGTGGGCACAGTGTGTAGCAGTATTATATTCAGGGTACAGTGTATAGTATTATTATATTCAGGGTACAGTGTATAGCAGTATTATATTCAGGGTACAGTGTGTGGCAGTATTATATTTAGTGGGTACAATGTGTGGCAGTATTATATTCGGAGTACAGTGTGTGGCAGTATTATATTCAGGTTACAGTGTGTAGCAGGATTATATTTAGTGGATACAGTGTATAGCAGTATTATATTTAGTGGGTACAATGTATAGCAGTATTATATTTAGTGGATACAGTGTATAGCAGTATTATATTTAGTGGGTACAGTGTACAGCAGTATTGTATTCAGGGTACAGTGTCTGGCAATATTATATTTAGGGTACAGTGTGGGGCAGTATTTTATTTAGGGTACAGTGTGTGACAGTATTTTATTTAGGGTACTGTGTGGGGCAGTATTATATTTAGTGGGTACAGTGAATAGCAGTATTATATTTAGTGGGTACAGTGTATGGCAGTATGCTATTCATGGTACAGTGTGTGGCAGTATTATATTCAGGGTACAGTGTGTGGCAGGATTATATTCAGGGTACAGTGTGTAGCAGGATTATATTTAGTGGATACAGTGTATAGCAGTATTATATTTAGTGGGTACAGTATATAGCAGTATTATATTTAGTGGATACAGTGTATAGCAGTATTATATTTAGTGGGTACAGTGTACAGCAGTATTGTATTCAGGGTACAGTGTCTGGCAATATTATATTTAGGGTACAGTGTGGGGCAGTATTTTATTTAGGGTACAGTGTGTGACAGTATTTTATTTAGGGTACTGTGTGGGGCAGTATTATATTTAGTAGGTACAGTGAATAGCAGTATTATATTTAGTGGGTACAGTGTATGGCAGTATTATATTCAGGGTACAGTGTGTGGCAGGATTATATTCAGGGTACAGTGTGTGGCAGGATTATATTCAAGGTACAGTGTGTGGCAGTATTATATTTAGTGGGTACAGTGTATGGCAGTATTATATTCAGGGTACAGTGTATGGCAGTATGCTATTCATGGTACAGTGTGTGGCAGTATTATATTCAGGGTACAGTGTGTGGCAGTATTATATTTAGTGGGTACAGTGTATAGCAGTATTATATTCAGGGTACAGTGTGGGGCAGTATTTTATTTAGGTTACACTTTCTGGCAAGGTTATAATGATTACTGTCTTCATGCAGAGGATGAGGATCTGCTGGCAGTGAGGAGCCAATGATGTCCGGATGTCAGACTCTGCAGAGAAGATGGAGCTAGGGGAAGACCTGGTCTCTGGACGAGATGAAGAAGAAAAGATTACAGAGAAGATATCACTTAAGTCAGAAGACGTCACTCAGGTCACTGACATCATTGTGTGTTCTTATGACTGTCCCATCAGAGCTGTAGTCACTTGTAAGTTCTGCAGTGATGATGGGTAAAACTGTGTCCAATCTGTGTCTCTTCAGCTGTTACAAAACTACAACTCCCATTGCCTGAGGCTCTCCAGACATGATGGGAGTTTTAGCTTTCCAACCGCTGGAGAACCACTTCAACCGAGGTGATCGGTGGGGGTCTCAGGCCTTGAGTTGTGTAAGGGGCCCCGAAATTTCTGATGGCAGCCCCGCCAGTGCACATATGACAGGGAAACCAGTCTTGCCAAGTCACTAAACTGCTACTTACATCTGCCCATGGGGACTTCCTGGCTGAGGTGCGTGCAGTGAGTGACGTCATCGCAAGCACCTGGACGCTGACGTCCAGCGCAGAGCGTGCGATGATGTCACTTATAGCGCGCACCTCTGCCAGGAAGTCCCCATGGGCAAATGTAAGTAGTGCAGGCCAGGTAAGAGTGTGTGGGTGAGTGAGAGTGTGTGTGTTTGTTTGTTGGGGTTATGCTATGCTACCTAATGTGGGGAATCTATGCTACCTAATGTGGGGAATATATGCTATGCTACCTAATGTGGGGAATCTATGCTACCTAATGTGGGGAATATATGCTATGCTACCTAATGTGGGGAATCTATGCTACCTAATGTGGGGAATATATGCTACCTAATGTGGGGAATATATGCTATGCTACCTAATGTGGGGAATCTTTGCTACACTACCTAATGTGGGGAATATATGCTACGCTACCTAATGTGGGGAATCTATGCCATGCTACCTAATGTGGGGAATATATGCTATGCTACGCTACCTAATGTGGGGCTACGCTACCTAATGTAGGGAATCTATGCTACCCTACCTAATGTGGGGAATATATGCTACGCTACCTAATGTGGGGAAATTATGCTACGTTACCTAATGTGGGGAAACTATGCAATGCTACCTAATGTGGGGAATATATGCTACATAATGTGGGGAAACTATGCTACCTAATGTGGGGAATCTATGCTACCTAATGTGGGGGAACTGCTGCCTATCTAATGCAAATTAATGTGAGTTGCAGTGCAATTTTATGGCATATTACTTTTTTTTTTGGGTGGGGGGGGGGGGCCAGGCACATTCTTTGCACAGGGGCCCTCTGTTGTCTGTGTCCGCCCCTGCACTGTCCTATACTTTCCATTGCATGGATCCCTCAACATGCGATGGTTTCAACAAACGATGGTCCATTTGGAGCGGATTACCATCGTATGTTGAGGCTGTACTATTAGAACACTGATCCATTAGATCAGCATGATGAATATGCATTGGAGTGATTGTTTATGAAAGGTCCGCGGGGGTCTGAAAATGTGTTTGAAAAAGGTTTTAAAAAATAAAAATAAAAAAAGAGTTTTTTTTTTTGAAATATTAAAAAATCCCCTCCAATAAAAAGTTATAAATAAATAGAATAAAACGGGGGGGGGGGAGGGGCTTGGAGGTACTCAATCTACCAGTTTTTCCGAGAACTCTGTCTTGGTGACATCCTCATTTATACCCAAAAGAATCAAAGGGTGATTATCAACAAGTGTCCGGTTCTCCAGGGCTTGGTTTTTTAGGGTGCATTCCCACAGGGCGTATACGCAGCGTATTTGACGCTGCGCAAAATTTATGGCAGCAGCGGGAAATACGCTGCGTATCCCTTGCTCACTATACACACAGGGCTTTCCGGCGGCAGCCCTATGTGTGTAGTGAGTTTCGGAGGCGGAGCCATATGCCGGCGTGTCTGTGACATGCGGCTCCGCCTCCAAAACTCACTACACACATAGGGCTGCCGCCGGAAAGCCCTGTGTGTATAGTGAGCAAGGGATACGCAGCGTATTTCCCGCTGCTGCCATAAATTTTGCGCAGCGTCAAATACGCTGCGTATACGCCCTGTGGGAACGCACCCTTAGGATGTATTGGTGTCCGTGAGTTAATACTTTATGAAGTGAGAGAATTATATAAATAAGGGAATTGTGCAGGTGAGAAAATATGGTAAATTCCATGTCCAAGGTCCCTGGTAGTTTCTCACCTGTATCAGTACATCACCTGCACTCACATCTACCCCATTCCCTTATTTATATCATTCTCTCACTTCATAATGTGTGGTGTCCCGGTACCGTATTTCATACGTTACCTTTATAGAGGTCCCCATAGTCAGAGTCCCTAGGATGTCGGGGTCTCTCTCCTATAGTTATCCCCTTGTCACCCCTCAGTTAGTCTGTGACTGTATAGAAGTTCTTATGAATATAAGTATAGATATATGTATATATTTAGTTTCCTACCTATTCAGCGTAGCAGGACCTGCGGGTCACTAATAAGGTTAGGACTCTATGGTTTTGCTACAGGACCTTTGGTGGTTTAGTCATGTGATCACCCACAATCCATTGTAACAGTGAGTGACAGTTGTTATGGACCAATCCAAAACAGCCGGCCCCTGCACATATAAGGGACCTGCGCCATCTTGGTCTCTCTCTTGGGTTGCTGATTCTGGAAGAGGTAGGACCTGCGCAGCTTACAAGATGATTTACTAGGCCAAAGCCTTGCGGCCTCGGCCTCTAACCTAGCGGATATACTGAACAATTCCCCGCTACTCACCGCAAGATCACTGGACCTAAACGCACCCCTAAATCCAGCGGATCTCTGCTAAACAATCCCTAAGAAGCTAAATTGGGCTTATCTGATCCCAACCGACTGGCTGCTCAGCTATATCTATAGAGACTGTTATCTGGACTGTTACTATTGCTGCATGTACAGAAATTCTTCAGTAAAAGTTCCAGCAAGTTTCCAGTTAACAGCGGTTGTGGACAATCCTTTATTTCTGCATCACCTATTTCTCTTGGGAAGGGTGGCAATAGGCCTATCAAGAAACAGCATTTAACCCTCACCCTGGCGTCACGAGTGACAAGGGTTAACAGCGCCCTTTATTATCCCGAACAGCAACACCCTAATTACCCTACACCCCACAAGGCTTGATCCCAATTCCACCACTACAAATGTATTAACTCTGCTGTAGAAAACCAGACTTGTAATAATATTCAGCGTCAGTGATGTCTGCAAATTCGCAATAGTTGGAAAAACGCAGATAGTGATCCTGCAACTGATTCCTCCTCCAGCACAGAAAGAAATACCTACCTGGAGGTCAGTGTCCAGTTTATTTATACAGACAACAAAAGGAGGGTTTTCAATAGCAACTCCTATGGTACAGAATCAAATGTCCTACCTACAGCCACTGAGGGAGATTTATCAAAACCTCTGCAGAGGAAAAATTGCCCAGTTGCCCATAGCAACCAATCAGATCACTTCTTTCAAGGCCTCTGCAAAATGAAAGAAGCGATCTGATTGGTTGCCATAGGCAACTGGGCAACTTTTCCTTTACACAGGTTTTGATAAATCTCCCCCACTGTATTTAAGGTCACTCCCACAGTGGACACAGACAGCTACAATATACCCTATTTTTCGCCGTATAAGACGCACTTTTTCTTCCCCAAAACGGGGGGGGGGGGGGAGTTGGTGCGTCTTATACGGCGAATACACCCCTATCGCGGCGGTCCCTGCGGCCATCAACAGCCGGGACCCGCGGCTAATACAGGACATCACCGATCGAGGTGATGCCCTGTATTAACCCTTCAGACCCGACGATCAAAGCTGACCACCGCGTCTGAAGCAGAAGTGACAGTAACCTGGGTGTTCAGTCGGGCTGTTCGGGACCGCCACGGTGAAATTGTCGCGTCCCGAACAGCTTACAGGACACCGGGAGGGACCTTAACCTGCCTCCTCGGTGTCTGCTCCGTGCCGGGATCCCCTGCATGGCGGCGCTTTCCTTCGACGTCATCACGTCGTCGCGCACGCCGTCCCGTCATCCAATAGGAGCGACGTGATGACGGCAACGTGATGACGGCGACGGAGAGCATGGTTCCCTGGGAAGAAGACGTCCGGAGCGTCGGGGACACCACGGGGACGCGGCAACAGCGATGGTGACGAGCGGTGACGGGTCCAGAGCGGCGGGGACAAGTGAGTATTACCTCCCAGTGGTCTTCAACCTGCGGACCTCCAGATGTTGCAAAACTACAACTCAATTTAGCCAAACAACAACACATCAAACATTTAAGCGCCGTATGTAGGTCCCGGGGGTACCAATATATAGCCAAAAACAAAGAGACCCACAATGCTAATATTATTTCAAAAAGTATGACAATCTTTATTAGACAATATAAAACAGACAATTAAAAATGATTAAAAGGCAGAGGATGACCTTAAGCAGGAGACAATAAGTGCCAGTGGACATGGTATGGGCGATGTAGGTATTCAGTCAAGAGCATATACAATGTGAAACTGGCCCGGCTGCAAACTTATAATATAGTATAATATAGATATAATATCTAACATACATCAGTATAACATGGGGAGCAGCAATGCAGTATAACAGACATGAATAGGGACCCAAAATGAGTAATACCTAAAGAGATTACCTGTCATATACCCAAAGGCCAGGAACACCAAGCACCAACACCCCAACGCACGTTTCGCGTATGGGCTTCATCAGGGGACGTGTCCTAATTCCCAAAAGAGGCAAGTATATAAGGGCTAGCATGCCCAATCAACATCCGCAGATCATGATGATGGACAGTCATCAAAGCCAATAAGACCCAACCGATCCACAAAGGTCAGACCGGATAGGGCAAGTAAAAAATGCCCGACTATCTGTAGGCCGGAAATGGAGCCTCCCTCCTCATGAGCCGGAGGTCCGGCGCTAGAAAATGACGGCACCTACACTTCCGGCATCCCAAGATGACGCACGAAGCGTCATCCGATCAGAACGGGCAACACAAATATGGCGCCCGCCAGTGTGTGCATAGCTCTGCAAAAATGGCCGTTCTATTAGCCGTGCGCATGCGCCCAGAAGGGCGCACGCGCACAGCGTAAGCGAGCCCACGCCATCGCGCACGCGTCGGGTATCGGCGCACGCGCGATAGGAATGGACTCCACAATATTGGGTGTTGATATAAACAATTCATTAATGAATTGTTTATATCAACACCCAATTTTTGTATATGTTAACTTCATTTAAGCTTTATTTTCATTTATTTTTGTGTCCATTATAGATGTTCGTTGTTGTTTTCATCATTCTCAGGTGGTAGGTGTTTTTATTTTATTTTATCCTTTCTCATTTTCACACTCTTTTCACGTGCGGTGGTTTTTCTTCATCCCCTACTCTTTATCTATTTTCTCTCTATTTATGTGCTAAACCCCTCCAATTTTCTCCTCTACATGATAGTGTATGCTGCTATTCCTTATGGTTACTTGGCCTTCAGAGTGTTCCCTCCCATCGTCGCCATCTATTGCATTACTGTCTCCTTTCACCGTTCCGGCGCCATCTTTGTGGAGTCCATTCCTATCGCGCGTGCGCCGATACCCGACGCATGCGCGATGGCGTGGGCTCCCTTACGCTGTGCGCGTGCGCCCTTCTGGGCGCATGCGCACGGCTAATAGAACGGCCATTTTTGCAGAGCTATGCACACACTGGCGGGCGCCATATTTGTGTTGCCCGTTCTGATCGGATGACGCTTCGTGCGTCATCTTGGGATGCCGGAAGTGTAGGTGCCGTCATTTTCTAGCGCCGGACCTCCGGCTCATGAGGAGGGAGGCTCCATTTCCGGCCTACAGATAGTCGGGCATTTTTTACTTGCCCTATCCGGTCTGACCTTTGTGGATCGGTTGGGTCTCATTGGCTTTGATGACTGTCCATCATCATGATCTGCGGATGTTGATTGGGCATGCCAGCCCTTATATACTTGCCTCTTTTGGGAATTAGGACACGTCCCCCGATGAAGCCCATACGCGAAACGTGCGTTGGGGTGTTGGTGCTTGGTGTTCCTGGCCTTTGGGTATATGACAGGTAATCTCTTTAGGTATTACTCATTTTGGGTCCCTATTCATGTCTGTTATACTGCATTGCTGCTCCCCATGTTATACTGATGTATGTTAGATATTATATCTATATTATACTATATTATAAGTTTGCAGCCGGGCCAGTTTCACATTGTATATGCTCTTGACTGAATACCTACATCGCCCATACCAGGTCCACTGGCACTTATTGTCTCCTGCTTAAGGTCATCCTCTGCCTTTTAATCATTTTTAATTGTCTGTTTTATATTGTCTAATAAAGATTGTCATACTTTTTGAAATAATATTAGTATTGTGGGTCTCTTTGTTTTTGGCTATAAAACTACAACTCCCAGCATGCCCGGACAGCCAACGGCTGTCCGGGCATGCTGGGAGTTGTAGTTTTTCAACATCTGGAGGTCCGCAGGTTGAAGATCACTGTTGGGTTCAGAATCTTATTTTTTTCTCTCGATTTTGCACCTTTAAAATTGGGTGCGTCTTATATACCGGTGCGTCCTATAGGTCGAAAAATACGGTATTAATTCAGTCTATTACACTGTGAATTGCGGTTTAAATGTCACTGACCACCCCTAGATCTGCAGCTGTGCTAATAGCCAATAACAACAAACCACATTACATTGCACAATATGACGCTCACCATGAAGGCAACCATGTGACAAGCCAGAAAATATTTCCACGGCAACTCACGATTATAGTGTTGAGCGGCATAGGCCATATTCGAATTCGCGATATTTTGCGAATATATGGACGAATATTCGTCATATATTCGGTAAATTAGCATATTCGTAATGTTCACGTCTTATTTCCTCGTAAAATGCGAAAATTAGCATATGAGAAAATTAGCACATGCAAAAATTAGCATAAGGGAAAATTCGCGTATGCCAAAATGAGCATATGCAAATTTTCGCATATGCAAAAAGTCGAACGCCAGTCTCACACAGTAGTATTAGAGCCTTATTTACACCACGCAAGCTGGAAGCAGAGAGGGGTGATCACTGTGATGTGTACTGTGAAGAAAAAAAAATTATTACGAATATTCGTAATTGCGAATATGCGATATTTGAGAATAAAATTTGCATTGCGAATATTCGCGAGCAACACAAACACTACCAATACATCGTAAAAAAGTCCTTGAGAACCCGCCACCTGTTGATAAAAATTAAGAAAAATAAAACAAAAAAAATTCAATTTTTTTTTTTAAAGCCGAAAATTTCATAAAAACTGATCAAAAAGTCAAAACAACACAAAATTGTACCAGTAAAAAGTACACCCCTATATGTGTATATAGATATATCATAGAAGGGGGAAGGGCTTTCCTATAGACAAGAATGGTCTCCTGAGATATAATACCGCCACCTCATGCTCCTCCATATCTCCGTCACCCTATAGATCGGGTTATCTCCCTGGTTTATTACAGAATGCTGGTTTAGGAATCTTTAAAACACAATTAATAATAAATGCATTACTTAAGGGAGGAAGCCCAAAAATTCTTCTGGATTTTTGTAGAATTGTGTCGTCTTGTATCTTCTCCTTTATCAGGGATTCATCTGTCTCTGCAGGGTCACCATGAACATGGGGGGGGGTTTAGACTGGCGGAGGGGAGAGTCGGGGGTCATCGAGGTCAAGGATTCCTGGAAGAAACAATAAAATGTTGGCACCAATCACATTATAGAAGAGATGACTGTAGACTAAAATGTTGAACAAACTTCAGCAGGAATGTTATCAGGTGAACATTGGGATCACAGTAATCCTGCACAAAGTGATTGTCCACAGGTAGATGGAGGATCCCGGGGTGCTGATGGTGCAGGGTGCTGATGGTACAGGGTGCTGAGGGTACAGGGTGCTGAGGGTACAGGGTGCTGATGGTGCAGGGTGCTGATGGTACAGGGTGCTGAGGGTACAGGGTGCTGATGGTGCAGGGTGCTCAGGGTACAGGGTGCTGATGATACAGGGTGCTGATGGTGCAGGGTGCTGAGGATACAGGGTGCTGATGGTACAGGGTGCTGATGGTGCAGGGTACTGAGGGTACAGGGTGCTGATGGTGCAGGGTGCTGATGGTACAGGGTGCCGATGGTGCAGGGTGCCGATGGTACAGGGTGCCGATGGTACAGGGTGAAGATGGTGCAGGGTGCTGATGGTACAGGGTGCTGATGGTGCAGGGTGCTGATGGTGCAGGGTGCTGATGGTGCAGGGTGCTGATGGTGCAGGGTGCTTATGGTGCAGGGTGAAGATGGGGCAGGGTGCTGATGGTGCAGGGTGCCGATGGTACAGGGTGCTGATGGTGCAAGGTGCTGAGGGTACAGGGTGCTGATGGTACAGGGTGCCGATGGTGCAGGGTGCCGATGGTACAGGTTGCCAATGGTGCAGGGTGAAGATGGGGCAGGGTGCTGATGGTGCAGGGTGCTGATGGTACAGGGTGCTGATGGTATAGGGTGCTGATGGTACAGGGTGCTGATGGTACAGGGTGCTGAGGGTACAGGGTGCTGAGGGTACAGGGTGCTGATGGTGCAGGGTGTTGATGGTACAGGGTGCTGATGGTACAGGGTGCCGATGGTGGAGGGTGCCAATGGTGCAGGGTGAAGATGGGGGAGGGTGCTGATGGTGCAGGGTGCTGATGGTACAGGGTGCTGATGGTGCAGGGTGCTGATGGTGCAGGGTGCTGATGGTACAGGGTGCTGAGGGTACAGGGTGCTGATGGTACAGGGTGCTGATGGTACAGGGTGCTGATGGTGCAGGGTGCTGATGGTGCAGGGTGCTGATGGTGCAGGGTGCTGATGGTGCAGGGTGCTGATGGTGCAGGGTGCTGATGGTACAGGGTGCTGATGGTGCAGGGTGCTGATGGTGCAGGGTGCTGATGGTACAGGGTGCTGTTGGTATAGGGTGCTGATGGTGCAGGGTGCTGATGGTGCTGATGGTGCAGGGTGCCGATGGTGCAGGGTGCCAATGGCGCAGGGAGTAAAGTCAGAGGTATTTCTAACACTATAAACATTGGAATGGGGAAAAAGGCAAATGTGTCCCTCCTGTACACTCACCTGCCCTGCAGACATCACATTACAATACTTATAGAGAAACCTGAAGACTGGCAGTACTGAACCTGTAGGTGGCGTCTGAGTGGTGGAAGCGTGCTGTCCGGATCCTGTACTGGCAGCCTGGCGGTGCCCAGAGCACAGAGAGTCCATACAAAGACAATGTGAGACTGTAAGAACACGGTAACTCACCACTGCTGCAGAAACAATGTTGGCTTTATTCCAATGCTAGCTTCATAGCTGGAGGCAGGTTACGGGAATCCCTGGCAAGGGTGATCCCAATAGTCCGACTTGTGGTATCGGCACTTCGCCAGGATGTAGAACAAAGTAACATAGTTCATAAGGTTGAAAAAGACGAGAGTCCATCAAGTTCAACCAATAACTCTAATGAGTCCCTACTGAGTTGATAAATTCCTTCGCGACTCCAAATATGGCATCAGAATAATTCCCTGGATCAACGTTCTGTCCCTATAAATCTATTATACATAACCAGCAATGTTATTATTCTCCAAATATACATCCAGACCCCTTTTATATGAGTTCACCATGACACCTCCTCCGGGAGAGAATTCTACAGTCTCACTGCTCTTACAGTAAAGAACCCCCGTCTGTGCTGGTGTAGAAACCTTCTTTCCTCTAGACGTAGAGGATGCCCCATTGTTATATATACAGTCCTGGGTATAAATAGATTATGGAGAGATCTCTGTACTGTCCTGATATATTATATATATTATTAGGTCACCTCCTTGTTATATATACAGTCCTGGGTATAAATAGATCATGGAGAGATCTCTGTACTGTCCTGATATATTATATATATTATTAGGTCACCTCCTTGTTATATATACAGTCCTGGGTATAAATAGATTATGGAGAAATCTCTGTACTGTCCTGATATATTATATATATTATTAGGTCACCTCCTTGTTATATATACAGTCCTGGGTATAAATAGATTATGGAGAGATCTCTGTACTGTCCTGATATATTATATATATTATTAGGTCACCTCCTTGTTATATATACAGTCCTGGGTATAAATAGATCATGGAGAGATCTCTGTACTGTCCTGATATATTATATATATTATTAGGTCACCTCCTTGTTATATATACAGTCCTGGGTATAAATAGATCATGGAGAGATCTCTGTACTGTCCTGATATATTCTATATATTATTAGGTCACCTCCTTGTTATATATACAGTCCTGGGTATAAATAGATCATGGAGAGATCTCTGTACTGTCCTGATATATTCTATATATTATCAGGTCACCTCCCTGTTATATATACAGTCCTGGGTATAAATAGTTCATGGAGAGATCTCTGTACTGTCCTGATATATTATATATATATTATTAGGTCACCTCCTTGTTATATATACAGTCCTGGATATAAATAGATCATGGAGAGATCTCTGTACTGTCCTGATATATTATATATATATATTATTAGGTCACCTCCTTGTTATATATACAGTCCTGGGTATAAATAGATCATGGAGAGATCTCTGTACTGTCCTGATATATTATATATATATATATATATATATATATATATATATATACAGCAACAGAAGAATACAGCAGCACACTGCCAGCACAAGGATATAGGGGAAACATGAACATGCAGATAAAACATGGAGACTATACAGCTATGGTGTAATAGATGCAAATGTGAAACTATGAGATAGTGAGGCACTTAGCTCGCAAATTTGTCTCCGCCGGCGGTCAAATAGCTTGGACCGTCCCACCGCGATAAGGTAGCCTCCTGGGACGGACCCTACACTGTGAATATGCCTCTGTGTGAACAGTTCAGTAAGCATGGCAGGGTCTGGAACATCCAAGACACCTTATATACACCTGATAGAGGTGGGTGGGGTGCAAGGCCAACATGGAGGTAGCCACTCCCCCGTATGTGCAATACAGACAAAGAATTAGTCAGCCAGCACTTTAGTTGATACCAAACTATTATATGGACCTGGCCTACAGGTGCACGCTACTAGGCTAGATATACAGCAACAGAAGAATACAGCAGCACACTGCCAGCACAAGGATATAGGTGAAACATGAACATGCAGTTAAAACATGGAGACTATACAGTTATGGTGTAATAGATGCAAATGTGAAACTATGAAATAGTGAGGCACTTAGCTCGCAAATTTGTCTCCGCCGGCGGTCAAATAGCTTATTCTTTGTCTGTATTGCACATAAGGGGGAGTGGCTACCTCCATGTTGGCCTTGCACCCCACCTACCTCTATCAGGTGTGTATATAAGGTGTCTTGGATGTTCCAGATCCTGCCATGCTTACTGAACTGTTCACACAGAGGCATATTCACAGTGTAGGGTCCGTCCCAATGAGGCCACCTTATCGCGGTGGGACGGTCCAAGCTATTTGACCGCCGGCGGAGACAAATTTGCGAGCTAAGTGCCTCACTATTTCATAGTTTCACATTTGCATCTATTACACCATAGCTGTATAGTCTCCATGTTTTATCTGCATGTTCATGTTTCACCTATATCCTTGTGCTGGCAGTGTGCTGCTGTATTCTTCTGTTGCTGTATATCTATCTAGCCTAGTAGCGTGCACCTGAAGGCCGGGTCCATATAATAGTTTGGTATCAACTAAAGTGCTGGCTGACTTATTCTTTGTCTATATATATATATATATATATATATATATATATATATATATATTATTAGGTCACCT
Source organism: Hyla sarda (assembly GCF_029499605.1). Classification (NCBI taxonomy): domain Eukaryota; kingdom Metazoa; phylum Chordata; class Amphibia; order Anura; family Hylidae; genus Hyla; species Hyla sarda. The sequence continues at coordinate 4,887,285 of NC_079193.1, read as the reverse complement.
CCTTGTTATATATACAGTCCTGGGTATAAATAGATCATGGAGAGATCTCTGTACTGTCCTGATATATTATATATATCATTAGGTCACCTCCTTGTTATATATATACAGTCCTGGGTATAAATAGATCATGGAGAGATCTCTGTACTGTCCTGATATATTATATATATTATTAGGTCACCTCCTTGTTATATATACAGTCCTGGGTATAAATAGATCATGGAGAGATCTCTGTACTGTCCTGATATATTATATATATTATTAGGTCACCTCCTTGTTATATATACAGTCCTGGATATAAATAGATCATGGAGAGATCTCTGTACTGTCCTGATATATTATATATATCATTAGGTCACCTCCTTGTTATATATACAGTCCTGGGTATAAATAGATCATGGAGAGATCTCTGTCCTGTCCTGATATATCATATATATTATCAGGTCACCTCCTTGTTATATATACAGTCCTGGGTATAAATAGATCATGGAGAGATCTCTGTACTGTCCTGATATATTATATATATATTATTAGGTCACCTCCTTGTTATATATACAGTCCTGGGTATAAATAGATCATGGAGAGATCTCTGTACTGTCCTGATATATCATATATATTATCAGGTCACCTCCTTGTTATATATACAGTCCTGGGTATAAATAGATCATGGAGAGATCTCTGTACTGTCCTGATATATTATATATATATTATTAGGTCACCTCCTTGTTATATATACAGTCCTGGGTATAAATAGATCATGGAGAGATCTCTGTACTGTCCTGATATATTATATATATATTATTAGGTCACCTCCTTGTTATATATACAGTCCTGGGTATAAATAGATCATGGAGAGATCTCTGTACTGTCCCTGATATATTTATACATAGTTATTAGGTTGCCCCTAAGCCTTCTTTTTTCTAAACTAAATAACCCTAATTCTGATAATCTTTCTGGGTCCTGTAGTCCTCCCATTCCCCGTATTACTCTGGTTGCCCTTCTTTGAACCCTCTCCAGCTCCACTATATCTTTCTTGTACACTGGTGCCCAGTACTGTACACAGTATTCCATGTGTGGTCTGACCAGTACTGTACACAGTATTCCATGTGTGGTCTGACCAGTACTGTACACAGTATTCTATGTGTGGTCTGACCAGTACTGTACACAGTATTCTATGTGTGGTCTGACCAGTACTGTACACAGTATTCTATGTGTGGTCTGACCAGTATTGTACACAGTATTCTATGTGTGGTCTGACCAGTATTGTACACAGTATTCTATGTGTGGTCTGACCAGTACTGTGCACAGTATTCTATGTGTGGACTGACCAGTACTGTACACAGTATTCTATGTGTGGTCTGACCAGTACTGTACACAGTATTCTATGTGTGGTCTGACCAGTACTGTACACAGTATTCTATGTGTGGTCTGACCAGTACTGTACACAGTATTCTATGTGTGGTCTGACCAGTACTGTACACAGTATTCTATGTGTGGTCTGACCAGTATTGTACACAGTATTCTATGTGTGGTCTGACCAGTATTGTACACAGTATTCTCTGTGTGGTCTGGCCAGTACTGTGCACAGTATTCTATGTGTGGTCTGACCAGTACTGTGCACAGTATTCCATGTGTGGTCTGACCAGTACTGTACACAGTATTCAATGTGTGGTCTGACCAGTACTGTACACAGTATGATATGTGTGGTCTGACCAGTACTGTACACAGTATTCTATGTGTGGTCTGACCAGTACTGTATACAGTATTCTATGTGTGGTCTGACCAGTACTGTACACAGTATTCTATGTGTGGTCTGACCAGTACTGTACACAGTATTCTATGTGTGGTCTGACCAGTACTGTACACAGTATTCTATGTGTGGTCTGACCAGTACTGTACACAGTATTCCATGTGTGGTCTGACCAGTACTGTACACAGTATTCCATGTGTGGTCTGACCAGTACTGTACACAGTATTCTATGTGTGGTCTGACCAGTACTGTACACAGTATTCTATGTGTGGTCTGACCAGTACTGTACACAGTATTCTATGTGTGGTCTGACCAGTACTGTACACAGTATTCTATGTGTGGTCTGACCAGTACTGTACACAGTATTCTATGTGTGGTCTGACCAGTACTGTACACAGTATTCTATGTGTGGTCTGACCAGTACTGTACACAGTATTCTATGTGCGGTCTGACCAGTACTGTACACAGTATTCTATGTGTGATCTGACCAGTACTGTACACAGTATTCTATGTGTGGTTCGACCAGTACTGTACACAGTATTCTATGTGTGATCTGACCAGTACTGTACACAGTATTCTATGTGTGGTCCGACCAGTACTGTACACAGTATTCTATGTGTGATCTGACCAGTACTGTACACAGTATTCTATGTGTGGTCCGACCAGTACTGTACACAGTATTCTATGTGTGGTCTGACCAGTACTGTACACAGTATTCTATGTGTGATCTGACCAGTACTGTACACAGTATTCTATGTGTGGTCTGACTAGTGATTTGTAGAGCGGTAGAATTATTTCCTTTTCGTGGGCATTTAGGCACCTACTGATGCACCCCATGATTTTATTAGCCTTGGCAGCAGCTGCACGACACTGGTCACTACAGCTAAATTTACTATTAACTAAGACTCCCAAGTCCTTTTCCATGTCAGTCGTCTCAAGTGTTCTCCCATTTAATACATAATCCCAGGCCGAATTTTTCTTCCTCATGTGCATTACCTTACATTTATCAGTGTTGAAACCTCATCTGCCACTTCCCAGCCCAAACCTCCAACCTATCCAGATCCATTTGTAACAGTGCACTGTCCTCTATTGTGTTATCTACTATACACAGTGCACTGTTCTCTGTTATGTTATTTACTATACACAGTGCACTTTCCTCTATTGTGTTATCTACTATACACAGTGCCCTCTCCTCTATTGTGTTTACCACTTTACAGAGTTTAGTATCATCTGCAAAGATTGCTACTTTACTATTCAACCCCTCTACAAGGTCATTAATGAATATATTAAATAGGACAGGACCCAAGACTGACCCCTGTGGTCCCACCTAGTAACAGTCACCCAATAAGAATAAGTACCATTAATAACCACCCTCTGTTTCCTATCACTGAGCCAGTTACTTACCCACTTGCACACATTCTCCCCCAGCCCAATCCTTCTCATTTTATGCACCAACCTTTTATGTGGAACTGTATCAAATGCTTTGGAAAAATCGAGATATATGACATCCAGCGATTGCCCTTGGTCCAGTCTGGAGCTCACCTCCTCATAAAAGCTGATCAGGTGACAGGACCGATCCCTCATAAAGCCATGTGATATGGAGTCATACATTTATTTTTATTAAGATACTCCAGAATTGCATCCCTTAGAAAATCCTCAAACAATTTACATACAACTAACAGGTCTATAATTCCCGGGGTCACCTTTTGATCCCTTTTTAAATATTGGCACCACATTTGCCATGCGCCAGTCCTGGGGAACAGTCCCTGTCACTATAGAGTCCATGAATATTAAAAATAGGGGTCTGTCTATTACATTACTTAATTCCTTTAGAACACAGGGGTGAATGCCATCTGGACCCGGTGATTTGTCTATTTAGATTTTTTCTAGGCAGCACTGTACTTCTTCCTGGGTTAGACAGGTGACCTGTACTTCTTCCTGGGTTAAACAGGTGACCTGTACTTCTTCCTGGGTTAGACAGGTGACCTGTACTGGGGAGTTTACCTTATCTCGCTGTATTTCACCTGGCATTTAATTTTCCTCAGTGAATACAGTGGAGAAGAATTTGTTTAATATATATTTGATTTTTCCTGATCCCCGTCTATAATTTCTTCTTTATGGTCTTTTAAAGGGCCAACAATTTCATTTTTGAACTTTTTGCTATTTATATAGTTAAAGAACATTTTAGGGTTAGTTTTACGCTCTTTGGCAATGAGTCTTTCTGTCTCTATTTTTGCGGCTTTTATCTGTTTTTTTACATATTTAGCATTTTTCTCTATAGCTTTTTAATGCTTCTTCACTGCCGTCCTGTTTTAGTAGTTTAAATGCTTTATTTTAGTCATTTATTGCCCCCTTAACATTTTTGTTCATCCATATTGGTTTTCTTTTATTTCTGACCCTTTTATTCCCATAAGGGTATATACATCTTACAGTGAGAATTTAAGATATTTTTAAGTCTTCCATTTAGTGTAAGTATTGTTGTTTTTGAGGACATTTTCCCATTTTATATTGTTAGGGGTTCTTTGAGTTGATCGGACTTTGCTTTCCTAAAGTTCATTGTTTTTGTGGCCCCTCAAGAGATTCCCTTATTGAAGAACACGTTATAATGTATTATATTATGGTCACTATTTCCTAGGTGTCCTTTTACCTGCACAATAGTCACTCTGTCAGGTCTGTTGGTTAATATTAAGTCTAGTAGGGCGCCCCCTCTGGACAGGTCTGTTGGTTAATATTAAGTCTAGTAGGGCGCCCCCTCTGGTCGGTCTCTGCACCATTTGGGACAGATAATTGTCTTTATAGTAAGAAACCTGTTTCCTTTATGAGATTCACAGGTCTCAGTCTCCAGTTTCTATCAGGATAAAGTCTCCATTATTATCCCCTCGTTCTGATTTGCTGATTATTTCCTCAGTAATTGATCTTCTGCCTCTTCCATTACATTTGGAGGTTTATAGCTTATAACCCCGATCAGGATTTTGTAATTTTTATCTCCATATAATTCTACCCATAATGCCTGCACATTATCGTTTCCCTCCCGTATATCCTCCCGCAGTTACATAGTTAGTATGGTTGAAAAAAGACATACGTCCATCAAGTCCAACCAGGGGATTGAAGGGAAGGGTGTAAGGGGATAAGGGAAAGGGATGTAGTTTTATAATTCTGCATAAGCATTAATGTTATTTTGTTCCAGGAATGTATCTAACCCTGCTTTAAAGCTGTTAATTGTTCCTGCTGTGACCAGTTCCTGAGGTAGACCGTTCCATAAATTCACAGTCCTCACGGTAAAGAAGGCGTGCCGCCCCTTTAGACTAAACCTTTTCTTCTCCAGACGGAGGGAGTGCCCCCTCGTCCTTTGGGGGGGGTTTAACCTGGAACAGTTTTTCTCCATATTTTTTGTATGGGCCATTTATATACTTATATACGTTTATCATATCCCCCCTTAAACGTCTCTTCTCAAGACTAAACAATTGTAACTCCTTTAATCGCTCCTCATAGCTAAGATGTTCCATGCCCCATATTAGTTTAGTCGCGCGTCTCTGCACCCTTTCCAACTCCGCAGTGTCCCTTTTATGAACAGGCGACCAAAACTGAACAGCATATTCCAGGTGAGGCCGTACCAATGCTTTATAAAGGGGGAGTATTATGTCCCTGCCCCTCGAGTCCATGCCTCTTTTTATACATGACAATATCCTGCCGGCTTTGGAAGCAGCAGCCTGACATTGCATGCTATTCTGTAGTCTGTGATCTACAAGTCACCCAGATCCTTCTCTACCAGTGACTCTGCCAGTTTAATCCCCCCTAAGACATACGACGCATGCAGGTTATTAGTACCCAGATGCATAACTTTACATTTATCCACATTGAACCTCATTTGCCAAGTGGATGCCCAGACACTTAGTCTATCCAAGTCATCTTGTAACTTATGCACATCCTCTATAGACTGTACTGTGCTACAAAGCTTGGTGTCATCTGCAAAGATAGAAACAGAGCTGTTAATACCATCCTCTATATCATTGATAAATAAATTAAACAGCAGCGGGCCCAGTACTGAACCTTGGGGTCACCACTAATAACCGGGGACCAATCAGAGTACGAATCATTTACCACCACTCTCTGGGTACGATCCATGAGCCAGTGTTCAATCCAGTTACAAACTAAAGTTTCCAAGCCCAAGGACCTTAACTTACCTGTCAGATGTCTGTGAGGGACAGTATCAAATGCTTTGGCAAAATCCAGAAACACTATATCCACAGCCATTCCTCTATATTCACAGCCCCCTCTATATACAGAGCCCCCCTCTATATACAGAGCCCCCTCTATATCCACAGCCATTCCTCTATATACACAGCCCCCCTCTATATACACAGCCCCCCCTCTATATACAGAGCCCCCCTCTATATACACAGCCCCCCTCTATATCCACAGCCATTCCTCTATATACACAGCCCCCCTCTATATCCACAGCCATTCCTCTGTCAAGGCTTCTACTCACCTCTTCATAAAAGCAAATTAGATTGGTTTGACAACTTCTATCCTTAGTAAACCCATGCTGGCTATCACTTATAATACTATTATCCCCTATGTATTCCTGTATGTAATCCCTTATAAGTCCTTCAAACAATTTACCCACAATGCACGTTAGACTTACCGGTCTATAATTGCCTGGCGAAGACCTAGAGCCCTTCTTGAAGATTGGTACCACATTAGCCTTGCGCCAGTCCCTTGGCACAATACCAGACACCAGAGAATCTCTAAATATCATGAACAAGGGTACAGATATTACTGAACTTACCTCTCTAAGAACTCTTGGGTGTAGTCCATCCGGCCCTGGAGATTTGCTAACATTTACTTTACTTAACTTACCTTGTACCATCTCTACATTAAGCCAGTTCAATACATTATATGATGTGTTACCAGCACTGACCTGACCAATGTCAGCTCCTTCTTCCATAGTATATACAGAACTAAAGAACCCATTCAGTAGCTCCGCCTTCTCTTGATCGCCCGTGACAACCTCCCCATTATCATTATTAAGGGGTCCTACATGCTCTGTCCTTGGTTTTTTTGTATTTATATATCTAAAAAAATATTTAGGATTAGTTTTGCTTTCTTTGGCCACCTGTCTCTCATTTTGAATTTTTGCTGTTTTTATTACATTTTTACAGATTTTATTAAGCTCCTTGTACTGTTTAAATGTTATAGCTGACCAATCAGATTTGTATTTTTTGAAGGCTATTTTTTTGTTGTTTATTGCTCTTTTAACCTCATTTGTCAGCCATGTAGGATTTAGTTTTAATCGTTTATATTTGTTCCCCTTTGGTATATATTTAGCTGTATAGTTATTTAGAGTTGATTTAAAGATGTCCCATTTACCTTCTGTATCAGTATTTGAGAACACCTCCCCCCAGTCTATGTCCTGTAGTGCAGCCCTCAGCCCAGGGAAATTTGCCTTTTTAAAGTTATATGTTTTTGCTTTCCCCGTCTGTCTTTGTTTTCTACATTTTAAGTCAAAAGTAACTATATTGTGGTCGCTATTACCAAGGTTTTCCCGCACAGTTACATTACCAACCAGCTCTGCGTTGTTGGAAATGATCAGATCCCACAAGGCATCACTTCTTGTTGGGTCCTCCACAAACTGGCCCATAAAATTATCCTGCAATAAATTTAGGAATTTTCTCCCCTTTGTAGTTTTAGCCAACCCCGGACCCCAATCTATATCTGGATAGTTAAAATCTCCCATTATTACCACTGTACCTGCCCGGACGGCCCTCTCTATTTGTTTATACAGCCGACCTTCTATCTCTTCAGTGATATTAGGGGGTCTGTAAATTACACCAAATATTATTTTTTCAGTATTTCCCTCCTTTTGTAATTCTACCCACAGTGATTCCACCTCCTCAGAATCATCACACACTATGGCATCGTTCACACTGACTTTCATACCACTTCTTACATACAGACAGACTCCACCACCTTTTCTGTTCATTCTATCCTTGCGAAACAATGTAAACCCCTGCAGATTAACAGCCCAGTCATGCGAGGAGTCCAGCCATGTCTCAGTGACCCCAACTATATCACCAGCCATGTCTCAGTGACCCCAACTATATCAATATGTTCCTCCAGTATCAAGGCCTCAAGCTCCCCCATTTTATTTGCTAGGCTTCTGGCATTTGTGAACATACACTTTACATTTCCATTAAGTTTTACACATATAGTCTCACTAATGGGATTTTCAGAGTTATTGGGGTTAATGTCATTTTTTGAGTTATAAGGGCTAATTGTACTATTTAAGTTATTGGGGCTAATGGGATTTTTTGAGTTATTGGGTCTAACGTTATTATTTAAGTTATTGGGGCTAATGGGATTTTTTGCGTTATTGCGTCTAACGTTGTTATTTAAGTTATTGGGGCTAATGGTATTTTTTGAGTTAATGGGGCTTATTGTAGTTATTGAGTTATTGGGGCTAATGGAATTTTTTGAATTATTGGGATTACAATTTTTCGGGCTACATTTATTTTTACAGCTGGTTTGTAACGCATGAATCTCCTTATCCACTGTTCTTAACCTCCCCCCACAGGACTCCTCTCCACCCACCATTATGTCCTGACCCCTCTCTAACCTATCCATCCCACTGTCTGCTTTCTTTGCTTTATTATCCTCCCCCCACTCACCTAGTTTAAATACTCAGCCACCCCTTCCAGGATTCTCTCCCCCAGCACAGCAGACCCCCTTCCATTCAGGTGCAAATTATCCGTAGAATAGAGTTTGTACCCCAATGAAAAGTCAGCCCAGTGCTCTAAAAACCCAAACCCTTCCCCCTCACACCACGACTTAAGCCATGCATTTAACTCCCTAAGCTCCCGCTGTCTTTCCTGCGATGCGCATGGCACAGGAAGTATTCCAGAGAACACAACCTTAGAGGTCCTTCCCTTCAGCTTGGCACCTAGTTCCTTGTAATTATTCTTCAAGGACCTCCACCTACCATGTATTCTGTCGTTGGTTCCCACATGGACCACGACAGCTGGGTCATCCCCAGCCCCCCCTAGTAATTTGTCCACCCTTTCCACCACATGCCGAACCCTGGCACCAGGGAGACAGCAAACCATTCGGTTGAGGTGGTCTTGGCGACAAATTATTCTATCCGTCTTCCTGATTATAGAGTCCCCTACCACAACTAACTGTCTTGGCCTACCTGCGTTACCATCCCCCACACTACTAGTTGAGCTGTTCCCCCGGCTGTTAGGGAGACCAGTATCCACTAGGGTTGCCATCTCTGATACTGAGGCCCTCGCATCATCGCCCAACTTGGCAATTTTACTTGGGAGATCAGAAGCAGAAGTGACCTTCCTTTTCCTTGCCCCCTTTCCAGTCCCTCTAACTACATTAACCCAGCTCCCTACTTGGGCCTCCTGGCTAGTTTCTCCAACCTCCATTTCTGCCCCACTAACTGCTTGCTCTGTAAGATTGTCAATCGCCCTCAATGTTGCATTTTGCTCCTCTAGATCTCTAATACGAGCTTCCAGGTGGGCAACATGCTCACATTTGTCACAGCGGTATGCACCCTGAAGCTGCTGCTCCAGAGATGTATACATGTGGCACAATGTGCACTGAAGAAAACCTCCAATCCTGCTGTCCATATCCTTGGTGACAAACAGCTGTTATTAACTATTAAGAAAAACTACTTTTATCAAGGGAGTGTAATACTTACAGTTACAGTGGGTCCTGCTTACAACTCCTGCTTTCTAAACTTCTGCTTATAAAACTTCTCAAATGTAACACTTAATAATACCACACTTTAGAATACAGACCCAGCTTCAGCTAGACTCAGTCAGAGCAGGAACAGTGCACTGTCCTCTATTGTGTTATCTACTATACACAGTGCACTGTTCTCTGTTATGTTATTTACTATACACAGTGCACTTTCCTCTATTGTGTTATCTACTATACACAGTGCCCTCTCCTCTATTGTGTTTACCACTTTACAGAGTTTAGTATCATCTGCAAAGATTGCTACTTTACTATTCAACCCCTCTACAAGGTCATTAATGAATATATTAAATAGGACAGGACCCAAGACTGACCCCTGTGGTCCCACCTAGTAACAGTCACCCAATAAGAATAAGTACCATTAATAACCACCCTCTGTTTCCTATCACTGAGCCAGTTACTTACCCACTTGCACACATTCTCCCCCAGCCCAATCCTTCTCATTTTATGCACCAACCTTTTATGTGGAACTGTATCAAATGCTTTGGAAAAATCGAGATATATGACATCCAGCGATTGCCCTTGGTCCAGTCTGGAGCTCACCTCCTCATAAAAGCTGATCAGGTGACAGGACCGATCCCTCATAAAGCCATGTGATATGGAGTCATACATTTATTTTTATTAAGATACTCCAGAATTGCATCCCTTAGAAAATCCTCAAACAATTTACATACAACTAACAGGTCTATAATTCCCGGGGTCACCTTTTGATCCCTTTTTAAATATTGGCACCACATTTGCCATGCGCCAGTCCTGGGGAACAGTCCCTGTCACTATAGAGTCCATGAATATTAAAAATAGGGGTCTGTCTATTACATTACTTAATTCCTTTAGAACACAGGGGTGAATGCCATCTGGACCCGGTGATTTGTCTATTTAGATTTTTTCTAGGCAGCACTGTACTTCTTCCTGGGTTAGACAGGTGACCTGTACTTCTTCCTGGGTTAGACAGGTGACCTGTACTTCTTCCTGGGTTAGACAGGTGACCTGTACTGGGGAGTTTACCTTATCTCGCTGTATTTCACCTGGCATTTAATTTTCCTCAGTGAATACAGTGGAGAAGAATTTGTTTAATATATATTTGATTTTTCCTGATCCCCGTCTATAATTTCTTCTTTATGGTCTTTTAAAGGGCCAACAATTTCATTTTTGAACTTTTTGCTATTTATATAGTTAAAGAACATTTTAGGGTTAGTTTTACGCTCTTTGGCAATGAGTCTTTCTGTCTCTATTTTTGCGGCTTTTATCTGTTTTTTTTACATATTTAGCATTTTTCTCTATAGCTTTTTAATGCTTCTTCACTGCCGTCCTGTTTTAGTAGTTTAAATGCTTTATTTTAGTCATTTATTGCCCCCTTAACATTTTTGTTCATCCATATTGGTTTTCTTTTATTTCTGACCCTTTTATTCCCATAAGGGTATATACATCTTACAGTGAGAATTTAAGATATTTTTAAGTCTTCCATTTAGTGTCAGTATTGTTGTTTTTGAGGACATTTTCCCATTTTATATTGTTAGGGGTTCTTTGAGTTGATCGGACTTTGCTTTCCTAAAGTTCATTGTTTTTGTGGCCCCTCAAGAGATTCCCTTATTGAAGAACACGTTATAATGTATTATATTATGGTCACTATTTCCTAGGTGTCCTTTTACCTGCACAATAGTCACTCTGTCAGGTCTGTTGGTTAATATTAAGTCTAGTAGGGCGCCCCCTCTGGACAGGTCTGTTGGTTAATATTAAGTCTAGTAGGGCGCCCCCTCTGGTCGGTCTCTGCACCATTTGGGACAGATAATTGTCTTTATAGTAAGAAACCTGTTTCCTTTATGAGATTCACAGGTCTCAGTCTCCAGTTTCTATCAGGATAAAGTCTCCATTATTATCCCCTCGTTCTGATTGGCTGATTATTTCCTCAGTAATTGATCTTCTGCCTCTTCCATTACATTTGGAGGTTTATAGCTTATAACCCCGATCAGGATTTTGTAATTTTTATCTCCATATAATTCTACCCATAATGCCTGCACATTATCGTTTCCCTCCCGTATATCCTCCCGCAGTGCGGCCTTCAGACTGGACTTTATATAAAGACAAACTCCTCCCCCTTTCCATTTTGTCCGATCCTTCCGGAATAGACTATAACCCTGTATGTTACCGCCCAGTCACAGCGATCGTCCAACCAAGTCTCTGTTATACCGCGATGTCATAATCCTCCTCAGACATAACCGCTCCAGGTCATCAGTTTTATTGGACAGACTTCTGGCATTAGTCACATGCAATTCAATGGTGTATGAAGCCTATCCCTATTAACTATTCTAACCCCTCCCCCTCCTATCCCTATTAACTATTATAACCCCTCCGTCCACTCCTATCCCTATTAATTATCCTAACCCCTCCCCGGCTCCTATCGCTATTAACTATTCTAACCCCTCCCCCTCCTATCCCTATTAACTATTATAACCCCTCCGTCCACTCCTATCACTATTAATTATCCTAACCCCTCCCCGGCTCCTATCGCTATTAACTATTCTAACCCCTCCCCCCACTCCACCCCCAGGTACATTATTAAGTCCCCCCCTCTATCTACACTATCTTCCCCCTCTATGTTGTAGGTTCCCTCCCCCTCAGTCCCTAGTTTAACCCCTTAAGGACCAAGGACGTACAGGTACGTCCTTGGTCCTGCTCCCGTGATATAACGCGGGGTTACACGGTAACCCCGCATCATATCACGGCGGGCACGGCGTCATAGTGAAGCCGGGACCCGCCGCTAATAGCGCGCAGCGCCGATCGTGGCGCCACGCGCTATTAAGCCTTTAGCCGCGCACTCAGAGCTGAGCTGCGCGGCTAAAAGTAAAAGCTGCCGGTTATCTCAGTGGGCTGTTCGGGATAGCCGCGGCGAAATCGCGGCATCCCGAACAGCTTACAGGACAGCGGGAGGGCCCTACCTGCCTCCTCGCTGTCCAATCGCTGAATGACTGCTCAGTGCCTGAGATCCAGGCATGAGCAGTCAAGCGGCAGAATCATCGATCACTGGTTTCCTATGAGAAACCAGTGATCAATGTGAAAGATCAGTGTGTGCAGTGTTATAGGTCCCTATGGGATAACAATGATCAGTATAAGAGATCAGTGTGTGCAGTGTTATAGGTCCCTATGGGATAACAATGATCAGTATAAGAGATCATTGTGTGCAGTGTTATAGGTCCCTATGGGATAACAATGATCAGTATAGAAGATCAGTGTGTGCAGTGTTATAAGCCACTATGGGATAATAATGATCAGTATAAGAGATCAGTGTGTGCAGTGTTATAAGCCACTATGGGATAATAATGATCAGTATAAGAGATCAGTGTGTACAGTGTTATAGGTCCCTATGAGATAACAATGATCAGTATAGAAGATCAGTGTGTGCAGTGTTATAAGCCACTATGGGATAATAATGATCAGTCTAAGAGATCAGTGTGTGCAGTGTTATAAGCCACTATGGGATAATAATGATCAGTATAAGAGATCAGTGTGTGCAGTGTTATAGGTCCCTATGGGATAACAATGATCAGTATAGAAGATCAGTGTGTGCAGTGTTATAAGCCACTATGGGATAATAATGATCAGTCTAAGAGATCAGTGTGTGCAGTGTTATAAGCCACTATGGGATAATAATGATCAGTATAAGAGATCAGTGTGTGCAGTGTTATAGGTCCCTATGGGACCTATAACACTGCAAAAAAAAAAAGTGGAAAAAAAAGTGAATAAAGATCATTTAACTCCTCCCCTATTAAAAGTTTGAATCACCCCCCTTTTCCCATAAAAAAAAAAACACAGTGTAAATAAAAATAAAAATAAACATATGTGGTATCACCGCGTGCGGAAATGTCCGAATTATAAAAATATATAATTAATTAAACGGCTCGGTCAATGGCGTGCGCGCAAAAAAATTCCAAAGTCCAAAATAGTGCATTTTTGGTCACTTTTTATATCATTTAAAAATGAATAAAAAGCGATCAATAAGTCCTATCAATACAAAAATGGTACCGTTAAAAACTTCAGATCACGACGCAAAAAATTAGCCCTCATATTGCCCCATACACGGAAAAATGAAAAAGTTATAGGGGTCAGAAGATGACAATTTTAAACATATTAATTTTCCTGCATGTAGTTATGATTTTTTCCAGAAGTGCGACAAAATCACCTATATAAGTAGGGGATCATTTTAATCGTATGGACCTACAGAATAAAGATAAGGTGTATTTTTTACCGAAAAATGCACTGCGTAGAAACGGAAGCCCCCAAAAGTTACAAAACAGCGTTTTTTTTCAATTTTGTCGCACATTGATTTTTTTTTTTCCGTTTCACCGTTTCCGTTCACTGACATCATTACAAAGTAGAATTGGTGGCGCAAAAAATAAGCAATCATATGGATTTTTAGGTGCAAAATGTAAAGAGTTATGATTTTTTAAAGGCAAGAAGCAAAAAACGAAAATGCAAAAACGGAAAAAAAACCCGGTCCTTAAGGGGTTAAACACTCCTCCACCCTTCTGGCCATCTTCTCCCCAAGCACAGCTGCACCCTCCCCTAGGGTAGAGCCGGTATCCGACAGCGAAGTCAGCCCAGTTCTCCATGAACCCAAACCCCTCCTTCCTACACCAGCTTCTGAGCCACTTGTTTACCTCCCTAATCTCCGCGGCCTCTCTGGTGCGGCTCGTGGTACAGGAAATAGATCAGAAAATATTACCTTGGAGGTCCTTGCCTTAAAGGGGTTATCCAGGAAAAACTTTTTTATATATATCAACTGGCTCCAGAAAGTTAAATAGATTTGTAAATTACTTCTATTAAAAAATCTTATTCCTTTCAGTACTTATGAGCTGCTGAAGTTGAATTGTTCTTTTCTGTCTCTCTGAAGACACGTGTCTCGGGAACTGCCCAGTTTAGAAGAAAATCCTCATAGCAAACCTCTTCTACTCTGTGCAGTTCCCGAGACAAGCAGAGATGTCAGCAGAGAGCACTGTTGCCAGACAGAAAAGAACAACTCAACTTCAGCAGCTGATAGATATTGAAAGGATTAAGATTTTTTAATAGAAGTAATTTACAAATCTGTTTAACTTTCTGGAGCCAGTTGATATAAAAAAAAAGTTTTTCCTGGAATACCCCTTTAAGCTTGCGGCCTAAGTCCCTGAAATAATTTTTAAGGACACTCCACCTACCTCTTTGCCATTGGTGCCAATATGTACCATGACTGCTGGGTCCTCTCCAGCCCCACCCAGCAACCTGTCAACCCGATCCGCGATGTGCCGAACTCGAGCGCCAGGAAGACAACACCCTGTTCGGCGATCCTGGTCTTTGTGACAGATCGCCCTGTCTGTCCCCCTAATAATTGAGTCCCCCCACTACCAGTACCTCTCTGGCCTGTCCTGAACTCCTCCCTCCCTCCTTACTGGAGCAGACACCCCCCCCCCCCCCCCTGGCGGTCAGAGGCAGTATCTTGCTGCAGTACTGCTAGCTCTGGAATGGCATCCCCCTCATCTGCCAAGCGGCAAACTTGTTGGGGTGTCCAGGACTAGCCTCCCTGACACTTTTCCCTCTACCCCTCCAGTTCAGGACTAGCCTCCCTGACAGTTTTCCTTCTACCCCTCCAGTTCAGGACTAGCCTCCCTGACACTTTTCCCTCTACCCCTCCAGTTCAGGACTAGCCTCCCTGACCCTTTTCCTTCTACCCCTCCAGTTCAGGACTAGCCTCCCTGACACTTTTCCCTCTTCCCCGTTTTCTCACTGTAACCAAGCTAACTGCCTGACTGTCCTGCACCTCCGTCCCACTATCCTCTCCACCTCTACCCCAGAGAGTACTTGCTCAGTGAGCAGGAGACTCCTCACCAAGTTGTCAGTGCGTCTCAGTGTTGCCAGTTGCTCCTCTAGATCCAGGATCTGGGCTTCCAAATGAACAACTCGCACAACAATCTGCACCTCACACTGCTGGTCAAGGATTGTATACATTGTGCAGGATGTACACCGGACTGCATGTTCCAACATGGAGGCCATTTAGTTATGGGGATTTCACAGATTAATAGCCAACAACAGACAGTTACAATGAATATTACAAATGAATTCTCTGTAGTCCTTGTTAAAGTCTCTACAAAGTAAGTAAAGTAACACTCAAAGCAATCTCAAACTCCTGCTTTCAAACTCTCAGTTTTCTAACTCTCTTCCAATGCCTCTCTTACCAGGCCCGCTCAGACTGAGCACACTCAGATTGAGTCCAAAACTAAGGTTTAAGCACCTGTGTGTCCAATCTACCCCTCCCCCTAGAGGTAGATGGAAGAAAAAAAAAAGTGAAAAGGCTGTTTAGATTCTAGCAGTGATCCCTTATGTGCAACTTTAAGTACTATCTGTGTAGAAGAAGTTCTCGCAGGCAGTTTACTGTGAAAAACTATTCACCAGAGTATAAGTTATACAGAGGCAAATTAGTTTACACAGATAGCTGGGTTTTCAGGACAACGTGTTTCGAGAGGGGATTCCTCTCTTCATCAGGTCGCTCAGGGACCCTCAGGGACCTGACGAAGAGAGGAATCCCCTCTCGAAACGTGTTGTCCTGAGAACCCAGCTATCTGTGTAAACTAATCTGCCTCTGTATAACTTATGCTCTGGTGAATAAAAAAAAAAAATGTCACAGTAAACTGCCTTCGAGAACTTCTTCTACATCCCGGCAAAGCGCTGCTACCACAAGTCAGATTATTGGGATCACCTTACGACGAGCGGCGGCTCCCGGACCGTGCTGCAACCTACAATAAGCGCTTCTCAGAGTTGTGCCTGCCACTAGCACAATGGCATAAGGTGAGCGGCATTTCTGCCTTTTTTCACATATATCTTCTCTATCAAAAGTATCTGCATCTGAGCGCCGTTTCTCTGTCTCCATTTTTACACCCCCCTGTTCCAAACACATCAAGGCAGGGGAGGGAAGGAGTGGAAGCAGGGGGGTACTTGTGGAACGGCGCAGTTTCGTCTGTCAATATCAAAGACGAACTTTCAGTCTGTGGTACTAGAGAACTTGAAGAAAAGATCTCCACTTGAGCAGACCGAGAGGTACGATTGTTTTGGAGACTCAATTCTCTAGAATCCTACCAGGAAAGTGATTGAATCCCACTTGGACTCCGAGTCTATAAGTTTCTGTCACGATTCGGCTTCCAGGTAGTGGATCCTCTGTGTCAGCGAGGGATTGGCGTGGACCGTGCTAGTGGACCGGTTCTAAGAGGCTACTGGTTTTCACCAGAGCCCGCCGCAAAGCGGGATGGTCTTGCTGCGGCAGTAGCAACCAGGTCGTATCCACTAGCAACGGCTCTACCTCGCTGACTGCTGAGAAGGCGTGGGACAGAAGGACTAGGCAGAGGCAAGGTCAGACGTAGCAGAAGGTCGGGGGCAGGCGGCAAGGTTCGTAGTCAGGATGGGTAGCAGAAGTTCAGGTACACAGGCTTTGGACACACTAAACGCTTTCACTGGCACAAGGCAACAAGATCCGGCAAGGGAGTGCATGGGAGGAGGTCAGATAAAGGCAGGGAGCAGATGGAAGCCAATTAAGCTAATTGGGCCAGGCACCAATCATTGGTGCACTGGCCCTTTAAGTCTCAGAGAGCTGGCGCGCGCGCGCCCTAGAGAGCGGAGCCGCGCGCGCCAGCACATGACAGCAGGGGACCGGGACGGGTAAGTGACCTGGGATGCGACTCGCGAGCGGGCGCGTCCCGCTGTGCGAATCGCATCCCCAACGGCCATGACAGTGCAGCACTCCCGGTCAGCGGGACTGACCGGGGCGCTGCAGGGAGAAAGACGCCGTGAGCGCTCCGGGGAGGAGCGGGGACCCGGAGCGCTAGGCGTAACAGTACCCCCCCCCTTAGGTCTCCCCTTCTCTTTGTCCGGTAACTGCCTCCCCTGGGATGAGGACACCGGGAAAGAATGGAGGGTTTCCTCAACGGCAGGCAGTACAGCAGGAGTGGGGATGGGGAGGGAGGGCAGAGGGCGAGGCCTGGCACGGGGCAGTGTGACACCAGGACGGGGGCCATGGGGAGGCACAGAGGCTTGCCTGACGGGACTGGGAGGGGGGGAGAGGCACTTCCTGTGGCAGGCAGAGTCCCAGTTCCTGATCTCCCCGGTGGTCCAATCAATGGTGGGGGAATGAAGCCGGAGCCAAGGCAGACCGAGGAGGACCTCAGAGGTACAGTTGGGGAGAATGAAGAACTCAATCCTCTCAAGGTGGGGTCCAATAGACATGAGGAGGGGCTCTGTGCGGTAACGCACGGTGCAGTCCAATCTGGCTCCGTTGACCGCGGAAATGTAGAGCGGCTTGACGAGACGGGTCACCGGGATGCTGAATTTATTAACAAACGACTCCAAAATAAAATTTCCAGAGGCACCGGAGTCCAAGCAGGCCACGGCTGAGAGGGAGGAGTTGGCTGAAGAAGAAATCTGCACGGGTACCGTGAGACGTGGAGGAGCAGACTTGGAACCAAGAGACGCCACACCCACGTGAGCTGGGTGCGTGCGTGCGTTTCCCAGGCGTGGAGGACGGATAGGGCAATCCACCAAGAAATGCTCGGTACTGGCACAGTAAAGACAGAGATTTTCTTCTCTACGGCGATTCCTCTCTTCCTGGGTCAGGCGAGACCGATCCACTTGCATGGCCTCCTCGGCGGGAGGCCCAGGCGAAGACTGCAAAGGATGCTGTGGGAGAGGTGCCCAGAGATCTAAGTCTTTTTCCTGGCGGAGCTCTTGGTGTCGCTCAGAAAAACGCATGTCAATGCGGGTAGCCAAATGGATGAGTTCTTGGAGGTTGGCAGGAATCTCTCGTGCGGCCAGCACATCCTTGATGCGACTGGATAGGCCTTTTTTAAAGGTCGCGCAGAGAGCCTCATTATTCCAGGATAGTTCGGAAGCAAAAGTACGGAATTGTATGGCGTACTCGCCAACGGAAGAATTACCCTGGACCAGGTTCAACAGGGCAGTCTCGGCAGAAGAAGCTCGGGCTGGCTCCTCGAAGACACTCCGGAGTTCAGCGAAGAAGGCCTGGACTGTGGCTGTGGCAGGATCATTGCGGTCCCAGAGCGGTGTGGCCCAAGACAAGGCCTTTCCTGAAAGAAGGCTTACTACGAACGCCACCTTAGACCGTTCTGAAGGAAACAAGTCCGACAACATCTCCATATGCAGGGAACACTGAGACAAAAATCCACGGCAGAGTTTAGAGTCCCCATCAAATTTGTCCGGCAGGGACAAGCGGAGGTTAGGAGCGGCCACTCGCTGCGGAGGAGGTGCAGGAGCTGGCGGAGGAGATGGTTGCTGCTGTAGCAGAGGCAGAAGTTGCTGTAACATGGCGGTCAACTGCGACAGCTGCTGTCCTTGTTGGGCAATCTGCTGCGATTGCTGAGCGACCACCGTGGGAAGATCAGCGAGACTTGGCAGCGGCACCTCAGCGGGATCCATGGCCGGATCTACTGTCACGATTCGGCTTCCAGGTAGTGGATCCTCTGTGTCAGCGAGGGATTGGCGTGGACCGTGCTAGTGGACCGGTTCTAAGAGGCTACTGGTTTTCACCAGAGCCCGCCGCAAAGCGGGATGGTCTTGCTGCGGCAGTAGCAACCAGGTCGTATCCACTAGCAACGGCTCTACCTCGCTGACTGCTGAGAAGGCGTGGGACAGAAGGACTAGGCAGAGGCAAGGTCAGACGTAGCAGAAGGTCGGGGGCAGGCGGCAAGGTTCGTAGTCAGGATGGGTAGCAGAAGTTCAGGTACACAGGCTTTGGACACACTAAACGCTTTCACTGGCACAAGGCAACAAGATCCGGCAAGGGAGTGCATGGGAGGAGGTCAGATAAAGGCAGGGAGCAGATGGAAGCCAATTAAGCTAATTGGGCCAGGCACCAATCATTGGTGCACTGGCCCTTTAAGTCTCAGAGAGCTGGCGCGCGCGCGCCATAGAGAGCGGAGCCGCGCGCGCCAGCACATGACAGCAGGGGACCGGGACGGGTAAGTGACCTGGGATGCGACTCGGGAGCGGGCGCGTCCCGCTGTGCGAATCGCATCCCCAACGGCCATGACAGTGCAGCGCTCCCGGTCAGCGGGACTGACCGGGGCGCTGCAGGGAGAAAGACGCCGTGAGCGCTCCGGGGAGGAGCGGGGACCCGGAGCGCTAGGCGTAACAGTTTCCTTCTCATGTATCGGGATGATCCAGAATTTTTAAAGGAATGGGACGATGAGCACATAGACCATGTGAACAGATTGTTCTAAGGAAAAACAAGAAAGAATATGAAAAAGGGACAGAAGAGCTACGTAAAGTGAAGACTGTCTATAAAACCAACTTTAAAAGCTTTAATAAGAAGATAGAAAAGAAAATTCATGTCATTCAAGCAGATGTTAAAGAGAAAAAGAGAGACGAGTTTGTACGCGACAAATTAGATTATGATCATGGCCTCACGTTTAATTGGAACCGGAGAAAAACTGTAAAAGGGAACAGGAGATATGCCCATAATCGCCCCAGACCAATATCAGACTTTTGGACTACGGATTCAGAGTGAAGTCAATCTGATGAAACAGTCCCTAGGACATCTGGTGCCACGACTCTACAATCAACGGAACATTCCATCCCTTTAGGACCAGGAGAGGGAGACGCAAGAAGAAGGGAACCCTGGAGAGGTCCCTACAGAAAAAGGAAAACTGTCACTTGGAGAGACCAATAGACTGTTCTAATGTCATTTACATCTCTGACGTCACCCCATCTCCTGACTACATGTCGCTTCTCTCTAAAGGTCTTAGCCTCGGGCTGATGGAGTCATTTGACCATGTTCAGTTATAGGTAGACCTGTTTAAAGGTGTTAGAAAAATGAGCCTACACAAATTCTTCAAGAACCCCAAATCTAAGTCAAACCAGAAGGGGAAGTGCCAGTAGCGATAAGACGATAAGGCTTTAGCCCGGTTGACAATGCCGGTGAACAAGATAGACAGGTTATACTGGATCTGTGTGATCTAATCGATACCCCCATTAAAGATGTTGATTCACTCGTGACCGAGGTTTCGTCATTTAGAGGAGGCAATACTTCAAGATTTACCCCTCCTGCCCTGCCAGGCAGTCCATTAGATGTGTTCAAAAGGACTCTATTGCAAGAGGTTAAATCTTTGATATACCCTTCTAAAATAGACAACCTGTCCCTGCAGTGGCTCTCATCTAGAGAAGATGAAGGAGCAGAGCCGATAAAGGTGGAGGAACAGTTGTCATGCTAAGTGAACATAATCGTGAAGAAGCTCTCAGACAGCTCGATAACAAAGCAGTTTACACACTTCTCTCAAAAAATCCCACCTGTGACACCATTCAGCATCTCCGCTCTCTTCTTCGTTAATACACAGAAAAAGGAATCATCTCACGTGCTTTAGCTGAAAAGTTATTTCCACAATTTCCTAAATTCTCGACTTGGTATCGTCTGCCTAAGATCCACAAGTCACAGAAGCGGGCAGACCTGTTGTCTCGGGGATCGGCTCTGCAACCGAGGCTCTATCCAAATATATTGGATGGCTACTGCGCCCCATCCTAAAACATACTGTTACCTAGATTAGGGATACTGGTGAGTTGTTGCAACACCTCAGGATACATATAGCCTGGCCTCCATAGATTCTGTTACGGGGACCCGGTTCACTGGCCAGATAGCGGGTGTCGACAACCGCACGAATCGGTGGCCGACACGCCCCATCAATATTGTGCCATGGCAGAGTTGGAGATTGCCAAAGGCAGCGCTCCGGCTCTGCCGTAGAGTTGTATTGAGGGGGCGTATCAGCAGCCGATTTGTGTGGTGGTCAACACACCCCCTTCCCGTGGGCTGCCGGGGCCCCGTATGGGAGATAGCGGGGGGTCCCAGCAGTCGGACCCCCAGCGAACTGAAACTTATCCCCTATCCTTAGGATAGGAAAGACTAAAAGATGTCTATTCGTAAGAATAAGAGAACACACACCCTATTGCCACAGGGCGTGAAGCTCCAAGGTTTATATCCCACATGCAAGAAGTTCACAGGGGGAACGGGTGATGTATCAAATTAGCCGGGCTCAAAAGAGTTAAGATACCGAGACGGGGAAGAGATAGACATCACGCGCTGTTGTAAAAGGAATCCTGATGGATTATTAAGTTGAACACCTTTGGACCGGCTGGTCTCAATGACAGACAAGATCTAAGTGTCTTTTCATGAACTTTTAGTATGTTTCGTATACATTTGTCTTTTTGCTTTTTGAAGTACCGGTATGTGGCCCCGCCCCCGTATCCCTGCTCACCCTGTTCATTAATAGGTGAACCTGATGTATCAAGCGTCTGCGTGGCTTGAAGAAGTGCCAGAAAGGCACAAAACTGTGCCATTCCACGAGTACCCCCTGCCTCCACTCCTTCCCTCAGGGACCTGACGAAGAGAGGAAGCCCCTCTCGAAACACGTTGTCCTGAGAACCCAGCTATCTGTGTAAACTAATTTGCCTCTGTATAACTTATACTCTGGTGAATAAAAAAAGTTTTTCACAGAAAACTGCCTGCGAGAACTTCTTCTACATCCCGGAGAAGCGCCGATACCACAAGTCGGATTATTGGGATCACCCTCGCCAGGGATTCCATCAACCTGCCTCCAGTTATGAAGCAAACTTTGGAATAAAGCCAACTTCATTTATGCAGCAGTGGTGAGTTGCCGAGTTTTTCTTACATCTGTGGTGTCCCAGTCCCGCATTTCAATCGGTACTTATTTATCTATGGGTCCCCGTAGCCAGAGTCCCTGGTACTTAGTAATATCTGTTAGTCAGTCCACCCCTAGTGTATAGATTCCTAATTTATCCATAGAATAATGTATATAGTATTATTTCTGCATATAAATGGTTAATTACTTGTTTCCATGGTATCGCAGGGCCTTCGGGTCATGTGATGCGTTCCAAGCCTCATTCTGGATGCGTTCCAGGCCTCACTTTGGTATCTCTAGCCTCATTTTGGGTTTTTGCAATGTATATAGATCCTGTGATGTAAGCAATCCCATGATACCATGTAAAGTGAGTGGCAGACGTTCGGACCAATCAAAATCGCCACGCACCCTGTCCATATAAGGGAGCGGCGGCCATCTTATCTCTCTCTTGTTCCTGGGATAGCAAGCAAGCAAGACCTGTATAGCAGTAATCGCAGTGAGTTAGGCCTGAGCCTTGTGGCAACGGCTAAATGATCTAAATTATAGAGTGTGTCATCCCCTAAGCACTCTGCAGTATCACCGGACCCAATATTTCCCCTAAATCCGGACGGATCTGCACATCACTCCCTAAATTCAGAGACTATAAGTTTCATGCAAGGTCCGCAACTTCTGCCAGTCGCTAAGCCACCTAAGAACTGTTATATGAGACTGTTACCATGCATTGGATATTGCAAGCACTGCAGTAAAGTTATTGAAGTTCAAGTTAAATCTGCTTGTGGACCTTCAGTCATTTCATTGCACCTATCGCTTCTGGGAAGGGCGGCGATAGGCCGGAACATAGATTCAGCATACCAGCCCCCACCCTGGCGTCACGAGTGACTGGGTTAATATTAACCCCTCATATATCAACACCATACCATCCCTACCATACACCCCCCCAAGGGTTACCACACATCCTCACATTGCTTTTGTATGGACATCACATTACGTAGTCTGTAACTATTATTCATCACTTATGTAATTATAGGCAGCAGAGGGCGATACTGAGTTATTTACATATTAATTAGTCACTACAAATTATGCAACAAAAAGTATCACAAAGTAACTAAAATCATGTGACTCAATGCAAAATCCAAGCCAAGTGTCTACAGGAAGAGGAGGAGCCATCAGTGCAGGACATGTCTGGGAGGTGACATCCGATAGTTACCTCAGATCTGATATCATGGGCTTTGTCTTCCATTATGTCTAAGATTTTCAGGAGAGAAAACTCATATTAACTTCCTCTCTGTCCCCTCCAGACTCCTCTATCATCCTCCAGACTTCTCTGTCCTCCTCCAGACTCCTCTGTCCTTCTCCTCAAGACTCCTCTGTCCTCCTCCTTCAGACTCATGTGTCCTCCTCCAGATTCCTCTGTCCTCCTCCACACTCCTCTGTCCTCCTCCAGACTCCTCTATTATCCTCCAGACTTCTCTGTGCTCCTCCAGACTCCTCTGTCCTCCTCCTCCTCCAGACTCCTCTATCCTCCTCCTTCAGACTCCTCTGTCCTCCTCCAGACTCCTCTCTTCTCCTCCTCCAGACTCCTCTATCATCCTCCAGACTTCTCTGTCCTCCTCCAGACTCCTCTGTCCTTCTCCTCAAGACTCCTCTGTCCTCCTCCTTCAGACTCATGTGTCCTCCTCCAGACTCCTCTGTCCTCCTCCAGATTCCTCTGTCCTCCTCCAGACTCCTCTGTCCTCCTCCAGACTCCTCTATTATCCTCCAGACTTCTCTGTGCTCCTCCAGACTCCTCTGTCCTCCTCCTCCTCCAGACTCCTCTGTCCTCCTCCTTCAGACTCCTGTGTCCTCCTCCAGACTCCTCTCTTCTCCTCCTCCAGACTCCTCTGTCCTCCTCCAGACTCCTCTGTCCTCCTCTTCCAGACTCCTCTGTCCTTCTCCCGACTCCACTGTCCTCCTCCAGACCCTTCTGTACCCTCCAGACTCTGTCCTCCTCTTCCATACTTCTCTGTTCTTCTCTAGACTCTTTTATCCCCTACATTGCCCTCTGTTCTCACCAAGACTCCTCTGTCCTCCTCCTCCAGACCCTTCTGTCCCCTTCCATACTTCTCTGTTCTTCTTTAGACTCCTCTGTCCCCTCAAAAGTTTTAATCCAACATGCCCTCTTCTTCTCTCTTCTGACATAGAGACCCCATAGTGACGCCCCGAGCAGCTCTTTACCTCATGATGAGAAGGTTGTTTGGGCTCTTGTTCCTCACAAGGTTCCCCATTCTCCTGACTGACGCCTTTGCTCCCCAGGTTCTGACATTTGACCGGAATCGATGTTGTGCTGACGGATGAGACCAAATGTAACAGAACCAGGAGGAGACACAGACCTGATCCTGCACCGATCTGCACCGATCACCTCCAGTCCGGCTCATTGTTCTCCTTCTTGGAGACTCCATCACCTTCTCCTTATGTTCCACCACATGAAGAAGGTGTTGATGGTTTATA
This sequence comes from Hyla sarda, assembly GCF_029499605.1. NCBI lineage: Eukaryota > Metazoa > Chordata > Amphibia > Anura > Hylidae > Hyla > Hyla sarda. The sequence goes on along the minus strand of NC_079193.1, from coordinate 4,862,628 downwards.
AAGGCTGTAAGGAGAACTCCGCTGACATAACAGACAATTACAGAGACGCCCAGTGATACCAAGATAGACACTCGGAGCTTCCTTGTAATTGATTATAATCATGGCCATTCTTACATAAACATTGTGAGTCACCATCATCTACAGAAGGAAGAGCAGAGCCCATAGGGATGTCACTATGTAATACCCAGTGCTGGCGCCTGAACTGGGAGAAGCTCCTGGGACTCAAAGGGGGATTCCAACATTAGTTCTAATTGACTTCAGATGAGGGGTCAGGGGTCAGGTCCTGGGGGAAAAAAAGTGTGGGAACTCACCCAAGGTTTCCCCTCAAGGGCTGTTTCTGCAGGACTTCTGCTAGTGGGAACGGTGTTCCTGCTGTGAAAAAAGTGCTGGAACTCAGTTCCTACCCATTCCTGCAGGATTTTACCCCTGCTTCAGATACTGTAGCCAAACATTGACCCAGAAGGCAATCGAGAGCAGTTGGTTACAGGAGCCGTGGGATGATCTTATCTATACAAAGAAATGGATGAACTCCTGCACTCACCGGACACTTGACTCTCAGGAAGCCTACATGGGTTAACCGGAGGACGGGAAGATCAGGTTCTGTGTTGGGCGCTCAGAGGCGACTGCCGGTGGTTTCTTGCAGTAGCGTGCACTTCTATCGGTCTCACCAGAGAGACAATGGTCTCTGAGCGCCCCACGCTGGACCTGATCTGCCCGTCCTCCGTTTCGCCCATGTAGGATTCCTGAGAGTCAAGTGTTCATTTGTTTTTTTTGTATGGATATGATTTGACATTAACACAAACTGTTCCTAACGCTGAAGCCGGCACCGGGAGCTCGTGACATCATAGCCCCACACCCTCATGATGTCACGCCATGCCCCCACAATGCAAGTCTATGGGAGGGGGCTGTCACGCCCCCTCCCATAGACTTGCATTGAGGGGGCTGGGCATAACATCATGAGGGTTCAGGGCTATAATGTCACGAGCTCCCGGCGCCGGCTCCAGCTTGTTCCAAACACTGAGCAACAGAGTACCCCTTTAATGTCTTCTATAGAACGACCGCTAGATTAAACTATTGACTCTGCCCGCACTTACCTGCTCCGATTGCCATTGTGGTATGTTACATGGAGAGAATTCCCCATTGTGCTGCCCACTATTCTCTTTATACACGTATGTACCGCTTTTCTTTATCTCTTATGATATTCCCAGGCCAAACTTTAAAAAAAAAAAAAATTCTGGTTCGGAAAGAACTGAATTTTTGGACGTCCCGAAACCCAAATGAAGCGTGACAGCTATTCTTATGTAATATGGTATTTTTTCCTGTGAGCTTTGGAAATAACATTATTAACAAGTCCTTCTGTTATATAAACTTCCACATCAAGGAAGCAAATTAATTCTGCATCTTAGGTTAATGCAAATTTCATGGCTGCAACTAAGACATAAAAAAAAAAAAAAAATCAAGCAAAGATTGCTTATGGCCAGTCCAGGGTGTAAAGACGTCATCCATGTAGCGTAGCCACAAGAACGGCATGTCCATAACAAAAGCCAAATATGACATAAAGGCATTTGCAAAACTAGGGGCGACCAATGAGCCCATCGATGTACCATATGTGTGTAAGAAAAAACTCTTGATCGAAGCAAAAATAATTCTCTGTAAGAATGTACTCAAGTAAATGAATAGGCAATTTTGAAGAAACATGGTGCAAATGAATAGCCATTCATGCTATGTCACAGTCCCCTGAAGAATCCGTTCTTCATGCAGTGAAACATGTTTGGGGACATCAACTTATATGTACTAATCCGATTTTATGACTTACTGAGCTAGTGAACAGATAAAGGAATTTTTGAGAGACTTGATACAAAGATATAAAAAATATAAACATGGTGCATTGATTAAGCCATAAAACATCCAATAAGATGTGAATTAACGGAGTACAGCAGCCTAATACAACTTATCCTTATCTGACAACTGGGACCCGTGGGATCTCCTGTACAGGGCCCCGGCTATGCCGTGGCTCTCTCCTTGCAGAAGGCGTGTCGGCCGCTGCATGATGCCTGTGCCGAATCTGTTTGAAATCCACAAATAATTTTGGAAATATTTATTTCTAAGTAATAGTTTAAAGGGGTACTCTGCTGCTTAGCGTTTGGAACAAACTGTTTTGAACGCTGGAGCCGGCGCAGGAAGCTTGTGATTTCATAGCCCTGACCCTCATGATGTCATATCCCCATCCCTCAATGCAAGTCTACTGAATATCACCACTTCGCGATTTTGCGAATATTTAGGATATATCCGTATATATTCGTAATGACGAATATTCGTTTTTTTTTCTTCACAGTACACATTACAACAATGATATGTACTGTGTAAATAAACAGTGATCATCCCTCCCTGCTTCCAGCTTGTGGTGCAAAGAAGGCTCCAGTATTATTTACTGCATTTATTTGCATATTTCGTATATGCAAATATATAAATATTTGTGAAAATCGGCACTTTCAGAGGACAATGATCCCTTCTTTTAGCTTTAGATAGGGTAGGTTAGTTTAGCAGATAGGTTCTAGTGTAGGGTACAGTGTTAGTTAGTTGAAAGATATAATCGCGCATGCGCACTATATGAATTTCATTACGATTTTTGAATGGAAAAAAAAGTGAACGAATATAGCGAATATGCAAATTACCCAAGGAACACCAGACACCAAGGATTACCAGACACCAACACCATAGTGTACCCAAGGATCAACAGACACCTACACCATAGTGTACCCAAGGATCAACAGACACCTACACCATAGTGTTCCCAAGGATCACCAGACACCTACACCATAGTGTACCCAAGGATCAACAGACACCTACACCATAGTGTACCCAAGGATAACCAGACACCTACACCATAGTGTACCCAAGGATCACCAGACACCAACACTATAGTGTACCCAAGGATCACCAGACACCAACACTATAGTGTACCCAAGGATCACCAGACACCAACACCATAGTGTACCCAAAGATCACCAGACACCTACACCATAGTGTACCCAAGGATCACCAGACACCTACACCATAGTGTACTCAAGGATCACCAGACATCAAGGATTACCAGACACCAACACCATAGTGTACTCAAGGATCAACAGACACCTACACCATAGTGTACCCAAGGATCAACAGACACCTACACCATAGTGTACCCAAGGATCAACAGACACCTACACCATAGTGTACCCAAGGATCACCAGACACCTACACCATAGTGTACCAAAGGATCACCAGACACCTACACCATAGTGTACCCAAGGATCACCAGACACCAAGGATTACCAGACACCAACACCATAGTGTACTCAAGGATCAACAGACACCTACACCATAGTGTACCCAAGGATCAACAGACACCTACACCATAGTGTACCCAAGGATCACCAGACACCTACACCATAGTGTACCAAAGGATCACCAGACACCTACACTATAGTGTACCCAAGGATCACCAGACACCAACACCATAGTGTACCCAAGGATCACCAGACACCTACACCATAGTGTACCCAAGGATCACCAGACACCAACACTATAGTGTACCCAAGGATCACCAGACACCTACACCATAGTGTATCCAAGGATCACCAGACACCTACACCACAGTGTACCCAAGGATCACCAGACACCAACACTATAGTGTACCCAAGGATCACCAGACACCTACACCATAGTGTACCCAAGGATCACCAGACATCTACACCATAGTGTACCCAAGGATCACCAGACACCTTCACCATAGTGTACCCAAGGATCACCAGACACCTACACCATAGTGTACCAAAGGATCACCAGACACCTACACTATAGTGTACCCAAGGATCACCAGACACCAACACCATAGTGTACCCAAGGATCACCAGACACCTACACCATAGTGTACCCAAGGATCACAAGACACCTACACCACAGTGTACCCAAGGATCACCAGACACCTACACCATAGTGTACCCAAGGATCATTAGACACCTACACCATAGTGTACCCAAGGATCACTAGACACCTACACCATAGTGTACCCAAGGATCACCAGACACCTACACCATAGTGTACCCAAGGATCACCAGACACCTACGCCATAGTGTACCCAAGGATCACCAGACACCTACACCATAGTGTACCCAAGGATCAACAGACATCTACACCATAGTGTACCCAAGGATCAACAGACACCTACACCACAGTGTACCCAAGGATCACCAGACACCTACACCACAGTGTACCCAAGGATCACCAGACATCTACACCATAGTGTACCCAAGGATCACCAGACACCTACACCATAGTGCACCCAAGGATCACCAGACACCAACACTATAGTGTACCCAAGGATCACCAGACACCTACGCCATAGTGTACCCAAGGATCACCAGACACCTACGCCATAGTGTACCCAAGGATCACCAGACACCTACACCATAGTGTACCCAAGGATCACCAGACACCTACACCATAGTGTACCCAAGGATCACCAGACACCTACACCACAGTGTACCCAAGGATCACCAGACATCTACACCATAGTGTACCCAAGGATCACCAGACACCTACACCATAGTGTACCCAAGGATCACCAGACACCTACACCTTTGTGTACCCAAGGATCACCAGACACCTACACCACAGTGTACCCAAGGATCACCAGACATCTACACCATAGTGTACCCAAGGATCACCAGACACCTACACCATAATGTACCCAAGGACTATGGTGTGGGTGTGGACTTCCAGCCCGGGGTCCACTTAAAAAAATACCAAATGGAGAAGAAAGGAATACATGGAAACTTCTGCAACTACAAGAAATTTTATTCTGACATTTGGTCAATAGGGAAATCAATACATAATTTTTTTTTTTTAGGATCAAGTGCAAGATGCCATAGGATGCTGGGAGTTGTAGTTCATTGGTAGGGACGCAGGCTGCAGATGACTAAAGCCAATGTAGAAAGTCTTCCCTATATAAAGTTCATACATAATACAATGTGACCATTAATAGCATAACGATCATATATAGACTGGAAGTGACAGTGTTTCATGCAGTCAGTGGAGCTAGGCATGCTGGGTCATGTGGTGCAGGGTGCAGTGATGACATGACTCAAAAGGGGGCAGTAGCTGCAGCCATCGCATTTCACAACACCATGTTTTACGTCTTTGTGATGTGGAGCGTAAGGGCACGTTTACCTGCTGCAGATCTGATGCATGTTTTAATACAATGTTTTTAGTACCTTTCATCAAAAAAAAAAAACTTTTGATATATTGTAGATTAATGTGTGCAGAATAACTTTCCAATCTGAAAACTATAAAAAGGGCTTGCGGCCAGGACTGGTAGGGAGACCTCTAGTGGTCATTTTTTCAAAGTGGAAAATGAAATAGAAAGAAGCATATTTTTATTAAAAAATATGCTTCTTTCTATTTCATTTTCACTTTTAAAAAATGACCACTAGAGGTCTCTCTAACAGTCCTGGCCGCAAGCCCTTTTTATTGTTTTCAGACTAATGCTGGAGTCCTAAATCTCAGACTGCAGCCAGGACACAGACAAGCTCAGCACTGCTCCCTGCCTGTCAATCAGACAGGCAGGAGCCAGCACTGTGCTCACAGCACAGCCAGTTTATACTCCTGACTCTGCCTTACTGCAGGCCCTCATTCAGTTTACTATCTGAGCTCCGATCTTTCTTCTCTCTGCACAGAGAAGATTCAGAGCTGCCAGCTGAGCTTGTCTGTGTCCCGGCTGCAGTCTGAGATTTAGGACTCCAGCATTAATGTGAAATCTATAAAACGGGCTTGCGGCCAGGACTGGCAGGGAGGCCGCTAGTGGAAAGTGGAAAATTTAATAGAAAGAAGCATTTTTTTTATAACATGCAATTGGAAAGTTATTCTGCATACATTAATCTATAATATATCAAAACTTGTTTTTTTGGATGAAAGGTAGCCTTTAAGTAGAATTTTCTGCAACGGATGTGCAGCATGTGAACGTACCCTAAGGGGTTATCCAGGAAAAAACTTTTTTTTATATATCAACTGGTTTCAGAAAGTTAAACAGATTTGTAAATTACTTCTATTAAAATATCTTAATCCTTTCAGTACTTATGAGCTGCTGAAGTTGAGTTGTTCTTTTCTGTCTAAGTGCTCTCTGATGACACCTGTCTCGGGAACTGTCCAGAGTAGAAGCAAATCCCCATAGCAAACCTATTCTATTCTGTGCAGTTCCCGAGACAAGCAGAGATGTCAGCAGAGAGCACTGTTGCCAGATAGAAAAGTACAACTCAACTTCAGCAGCTGATAATTATAGAAGGATTAAGATTTTTCGATAGAAGTAATATACAAATCTGTTAACTTTATGGAGCCAGTTGATATTTAAAAAATCCCATAAAAAATGTAAAAAAAGAAAAAAAAAATAACATATTTGGTTAATTCTGTGCACAGAATTAAACTATTATCGAATGACTGATCCTGCACAGTCAACAGTGTAAACCCCCCCCCCCCCATCCCCACTCCAAAAAAAAAATGTAAATGCCAAAAAAAAAAAATGTATCAAAAAGTCAAAGCAATGCAAAAATGGTACAGGTAAAAACTGTATCTCATGGCACCTATATGTGTATAACCTATAGGGCCGTGGTATCCAAACTATAATCCTCCAGGCAAACTACAAGTGACCGATGGGACCCCCGTGATCTTCTGTGTGGGGCCCCAGCCCTTCTTGGGAGCGGTGCGTCACTACCCCAGCATGAAGCAACGGCTGACAGCCTCCTACATATGTCTCTATGGGAGAGCTGATAGACTAGCTTTGGCCTTTCAATAGAGATATATGCAGGGGGCGTAACGAACCGCTTCCGGGGAAAGGCGGGGCCACATACAGGAAATCGTGGGAGGGTCTCAATGGTCGGACCCCCGCAATCTAAAACAGATCCCCTATGATATATTTCCTTTAAGATATCCTTGTCAGGTAACAAGACGAACTCAGGGAGTCGGGGAGTGAAGTGCACAGCTGCAGGCTTCTCTTGGCTTGTTTTGGTGATCGGTGTGAGGGGGGGGGGTGGCTGATGTGGGTATTATAGATGAAGGATATTATGGCAGGAAGAGGGCATTATGGGGGGTTATTACTGCCCATAGGATGTAGAGTTTCGATAGTTTAGTTTACATTTGAAGACTTTGCACAACAGACATTGAACGAGTTCCGTTTGGCTCTGGTTCCGGACAATGCTGGAGAAGACGGGGTCGGAGGACGTCCAGTTCCCGTTCGTGTGGTTTCCTGATAGGGTATTGTTGACCTATAAGAAGATGGATGAGAGGAGTTATAGTCTGGTTTACGCCCAAAATTATCTACTGGAAAAGGGGAAAATGGCAACAAAAGTTTGGGCACCAATAAGAATATTAGAAAATGAATTGCAACAACCTTCAGGATACAGGAAAATAATGACAAAAGCAAAAGACAATAAGGAAAGAAGTGCAGAAATGCCAAATACACCTATACCCCAAAATATGTAGAGAACTTTTATAATATAAAGGAAGGAAAAAGACAATAAGGAAAGAAGTGCAGAAATGCCAAATACACCTATACCCCAAAATATGTAGAGAACTTTTATAATATAAAGGAAGGAAAAAGACAAAACAAATATATAAAATCATTAAAAAGTAAAAACACAGAGATCTGTATATAGTATTTTAGTGAACGGGGATGTCTGATCGCGGATGCAGCGCTGGAGGCTCGTGACGTCACATCCAGGCCCCGTTCATGACATCATGGCTACGCCCCCTCAATACAGGTCTATGGGAGGGGGCATGACAGACGTCACGCCCCCTCCCATAGACTTGTATTGAGGGGGTGTGGCCATGACATCACTAGCCTCTGCCCCACATCGCCAGTCATCCGGCACGGAGAGAAGTTTGGCGGGACCCCTGCGATCAGACATCCTTTGGATAGGGGATAAGATGCCTATGGGCGGAGAACCCCTTTAACCTTTTCAGGACGTAGGGCGTATGCATACGCCCTGCATCCCGAGTCCTTAAGGACTGAGGGCGTATGGATACGCCCGTGGGAATTCCGGTCCCCGCCGCTAGCCGGTTGGGGACTGGACCGGGATGCCTGCTGAAATCATTCAGCAGGCATCCCAGCACATTGCCGAGGGGGGTCCTGAGACCCCCCATGTCGGCGATCGCAGAAAATCGCATGTCAATTCAGACATGCGATTTTCTGCTATTCCGGGCTGATCGGGTCTCTGGTGACGCGATCGCCCGGAAAATAGGGGGATAGGAGCGAGGTCGCAGTGCTGCGATCTTCTATCCCCTGCCATTAGTCAGAAATAAATTATGACCAATGGCAACGCACGACAAGGGGTTGCCATGGAAACCCCCCACTCCTCCCACTCCTGGATGTCGGGCAGAACAGGGGGAGAAGATGGCGGCGGTTACCTGATCAGAAGATGACGTGGCGACCGCCGATCATCGTTGGAGACTGCGGAGATCTGCGGCGCGGGTAGGGAAGCGAAAGTGGGGGGGGGGGGGGTGGGGGAGGAAGGGGGCAGTAAAGTGATCTTTACTGCTGCCCTTCTAGTGGTTGCCAAAGGCTGTCTGGGGATGCTGGGAGTTGTAGTTTTGCGACATCTGGAGGGTCACAGTTTGGAGACCACTATTACAGTGGTGCCCAAATGGTGGCCCTCCAGATGTTGCCAAACTACAACTCTCAGCATGCCTAGACTGCCCAGGCATGCTGGGAGTTGTAGTTCGGTAACATCTGTCCCTTCAGATTTTGCAATTTTGATGAAAATTTAGAAACTTGCTGCTCTACTTTGAAGCCCTCTAATTTTTTCAAAAAGTAAAAATATGTCCATTTTATGATGCCAACGTAAAGTAGACATATTGTATTTGTGAATCAATATAACATTTATTTGGAATATCCATTTTCCTTACAAGCAGAGAGCTTCAAAGTTAAAAAAAAATTCAAAATTTAGCATTTTGGGATTTTGGGGTTTTTCACCAAGAAAGGATGTAAGTAACACCGAAAATTTACCACCAAAATAAAGTAGAATATGTCTCAAAAAAACAATCTCAGAATCAGAATAATTGGTAAAAACGTTCCAGAGTTATTAATGCTTAAAGTGACAGTGGTCAGATGTGCAAAAAAGGGCTGCGTCCTTAAGGTGAAAATTAGCTGCGTCCTTAAGGGGTTAAGTGTAAAGGTTTCTATGGCCTCCTCAGTTACCAGGGTCTGTTGTCTGCAGGCCGGGCCTATCACTACAGTTCATCAAAATAATTTCACCCCCATTGTAAATTTGTTTTATTTGAAAAATGTATAGGGAAGGTTCATCTCATTATCATTAGAGGGAGGGGTCAAGAGAGTCATCACATTATCATTAGAGGGAGGAGTCAGCAGAGTCATCACATTATCAATAGAGGGAGGAGTCAGCAGAGTCATCTTCTTATCATTAGAGGGAGGGGTCTGGAGAGTCATCTCATTATCATTAGAGGGAGGAGTCAGCAGAGTCATTTTCTTATCATTAGAGGGAGGAGTCAGCAGAGTCATCTTCTTATCATTAGAGGGAGGAGTCAGCAGAGTCATCTTATTACATACAGCTCCACTGCCAGTTTATTTTATTTTTTATCTAAGAGCCGAGGAACGTGCTCTCGAATCACCCAGAGTGCAAGAAAAAGTGCAAACGTGTTACACTAAAAAAATTGCACAAAGGATGTGGTGTATCGCAAGCCCCTCTCCGACAGGAGCGAGGACCCCAACAAACCTCCCCTTCACCTCCGGACTGAAAGGTACCTGCAAGGTTCCAGATTCGATGTCCCTTTTCGCCGAAGCTACTAAGGGACCACAAATGCTCCCGGCATCCCCCTTGGTGTTAGCCAAGGTATCTGCCCGCAGAGCCGATAACGGTTGTAACCCGGCCCATGGAGGAGTACCCGGGGTGTTTGCAGGGAGGTGCGGAATCTAATGGCCACACACACCTCCCCTAGACCGCCAGGAGGGACACCCAGAAGGGCACCGCATCCTGACAAATCAAGTGGACACACAACACGCAAAAAGTGACACAGTGAGACAAAAATAAATAAATAAGTGAATGTGCAGATATACTGCCCGGACATCCGGCCGGATCTATAAACATTTCTCTGATCCTAACCAGAAGGCCGGGAATCAAGAGGTGAGTGCCACAAGGTGAAGAGATTATGGTGCCCGTGCTTCCACTCAGTGAGCCAGTACACCCAGTGAGTTTCGGCACCTCGGGGTCACCACACTGCCCCTTCTTGCTGTTCCTGCACCTTCTGGAGACAATATTAGTCTATGGACTCTTTTCTGAGCATTTAGTCCTGTTCATTGGCGAATGTCCTAAGTGATTCATGATGATACATTTTATATTGTTATACTGCACGTGTGACGTCCTTTGATGATACTATAACTACATAGGAATCTTTGTTAGTAATGATCACAAGGCTTCAAACAGAAAGTAAAGTGCTGGCACTGCTCTCGCTCTATGTGAACTCCCTTTGATGGGCTATGTCGGCAGTCTAGCTAGCAGTGTATCTTCATGTGGTGGTGCTCATGTACTATAACAGTGTCAAGATACGTACTAATCCATTTGATAGAGAAGAAAGTACAGGCAACTCACCACGTTGTAGTAACTTCGTGTTTATTGCTGGGACATGCAGGCAAAGCAGCTCCACGCCACACCGGGATGCCGAACACTAGTGCGTTAACCGATGACAGCTGTTTCTTGCCGTTCAGGAACTTCAACAGATCGTTCAGGAACTTCCACAATCTGTTGAAGTTCCTGAACGGAAAGAAACAGCTGTCATCGGTTAACGCACTAGTGTTCGGCATCCCGGTGTGGCGTGGAGCTGCTTTGCCTGCATGTCCCAGCAATAAACACAAAGTTACAACAACGTGGTGAGTGGCCTGTACTTTCTTCTCTATCAAATGGCTTTGTTAGTAACTTCTATAAACATAAATAATCATTTCTATTTTATCACAGATGAAACATTATGGAGGATCAGATAAAGAGATAAGAGAAATAGAAGAAGTAGCAACAAGATAGAAACCTGGAGGAGGAGGAGAGAGGAGTGTGAAGGAGGATAGAGGGGTCTGGAGAAGGATAGAGGGGTCTGGAGGAGGAGGACAGAGGATTCTGAAGGAGGAGGAGGAGGACAGAGGAGTGTGAAGGAGGATAGAGGGGTCTGGAGGAGGAGGACAGAGGATTCTGAAGGAGGAGGAGGACAAAGGAGTCTGGAAGAGGACAGAGGAGTCTGGAGGAGGAGGACCGAGGGGTGGTCTGGAGGAGGAGGAGGACAGAGGAGTCTGGAGGAGGAGGAGGACAGAGGAGTCTGGAGGAGGAGGTCAGAGGGGTCTGGAGTAGGAGGACAGAGGGGCCTGGAGGAGGAAAGAGGAGTCTGGAGGAGGGCAGAGAGGTCTGGAGTAGGACAGCAGGGTCTGGAGGAGAACAGAAGAGTATGAAGGAGGAAGACAGAGGAGTCTGGAGGAGGAGGACAGAGGAGTCAGGAGGAGGAGGACAATGGAGTCTGGAGGAGAAGGACAGAGGGCTCTGGAGGAGGACAGAGAGGCCTGGAGGAGGAGGAGAGAGGAGTCTGGAGGAGGAGGACAGAAGAGTCTGGAGGAGGACAGAGGAATCTGGAGGAGGACAGAGGAATCTGGAGGAGGACAGAGGAGTCTGGAGGAGGATAGAGGGGTCTGGAGGAGGATAGAGGAGTCTGGAGGAGGAGGACAGGGGATTATGAAGGAGGAGGAGGAGTACAAAGGAGTCTGGAAGAGGACAGAGGAGTCTGGAGGAGGATAGATGAGTCTGGAGGAGGAGAGAGGGGTCTGGAGGAATAGGAGGAGGACAGAGGGGTCTGGAGCAGGAGGACAGAGGAGTCTGGAGAAGGACACAGAAGTCTTTAGGAGGAGGAGGACAGAGGGGTCTGGAGGAGGAGGACAGAGGAGTCTGGAGGGAGAAGACAGAGGACAGAGAAGTCTGGAAGAGGAGAGAGGAGTCTGAAGGAGAGAGGAGTCTGGAGGAGGAGGACAGAGGAGTCTGGAGGAGGAGGACAGAGGAGTCTGGAGGAGGAGGACAGAGGTGTCTGGAGGAGGCGGACAGAGGAGTCTGGAGGAGGAGGACAGAGGAGTCTGAAGGAGGAGGAGGACAGAGGAGTCTGGAGGAGAAGGACATAGGAGTCTGAAGGAGAAGGACAGAGGAGTCTGGAGGAGGAGGACAGAGGAGTATGGAGGAGGACGACAATGGAGTCTGGATGGTAGACAGAGGAGTCTGGAGGAGAAGGACAGAGGGCTCTGGAGGAGGACAATAGAGTCTGGAGGAGGACAGAGAGGCCTGGAGGAGGACAAAAGAGTCTGGAGGAGGACAGAGGGGTATGGAGGAGGAGGACAAAGGAGTCTTTAGGAGGAGGAGGACAGAGGTGTCTGGAGGAGGAGGAGGACAGAGGAGTCTGGAGGGAGACGACAGAGGACAGAGGAGTCTGGAAGAGGATAGAGGAGTCTGGAGGAGGAGAGAGGACAGAGGAGTCTGGAGGAAGAGGATAGAGGAGTCTGGAGGAGGAGGACCGACGAATCTGCAGGAGGAGGACAGAGGAGTCTGGGGGAGGAGGACAGAGGAGTCTGAAGGGAGACGACAGGACAGAGGAGTCTGGAAGAGGATAGAGGAGTCTGGAGGAGGAGAGAGGACAGAGGAGTCTGGAGGAAGAGGATAGAGGAGTCTGGAGGAGGAGGACAGAGGAGTCTGGAGGAGGAGGACCGACGAATCTGCAGGAGGAGGACAGAGGAGTCTGGGGGAGGAGGACAGAGAAGTCTGGAGGGAGGAGGACAGAGGGGTCTGGAGGAGGAGGACAGAGGGGTCTGGAGGAGGAGGACAGAGGAGTCTGGAATTTGAGCTGAGGTAAAACCAATATCTTCCTTGCACTTTATGAGACTAAATCTTCTTCTTATTCTTTACACATTAGGAGACGACCTGACACAACAATATGGAAACATTTATAAGAATCATAAACCTGGAAAGACATGAAAACAATGCAGGACCTGGGGGACTCACCGTAGGATTCGTCCTGCGACATTCACAGCCCCCGCAGCCCGGGTCATTGCAGCACAAGGCGTGCCCACCCTCAGGACCCTCTGACGGACTCTTAATGGACACCGCTGCAACGGCGACCCCCATGACCAGGACGATGTCCAACCACCTCATGGTGCAGATGTTCAGTGTACACAGCCCCAGTGCAGACTGATTCCATCCTCTGGGCTCACACTTTATAGCGCCCCCTGCAGCCCCATTACCGGATGGCTCCGCTCATCATACATTACACAGCGTACGGGAGACAGATAAATGTCCTGTAAATAATGAGGAGATCAGGATAATTGTAGGATGTCGGGAGATCGTGTAATGACTGAATGAGGAGTCACCTGACAGCCGGACAGTCACTCCCATCATTACTGACAGTCACTCCCATCATTACTGACAATCACTCCCATCATTACTGACAATCACTCCAGTCATTACTGACAATCAATCCAGTCATGAGACTTTACTCTTTAAGAGAGAGATAAATATAAAGAGATATTTTTCTTTTGCTTATTTATCTTATTGATTTCAATTTTTTTATTTGTTATTTATTTATTTAATTAATATGTATATATATATATATATATATATATATATATATATATATATATATATATGTGGTGTCCCGATACCGCATCCTATCCGGTACCTGTGTATATAGGTCCCCATAGCCAGAGTCCCTAGGACGTCAGGGTCCTTTTTGTCTAGTCTGCCCCTTGTCACCTCTCATCTAGTCATTAAACTAATAGTTTATTCAGGATTTATGTAAATATAATAGTACTAATGTATATAACTAGTTAATTACCTGTACGGAACGTAGCAGGACCTGCGGGTCACATGATCAGGTAAACTCTATGGTTTTTGCTTAAGGACCTTTGGAGGTCCCTGTGACGTGTTGCACCCACCATGCTTTGTGACGGTGAGTGACAGATATTCGGACCAATCAGAACGACCCCGCCCCTGCCCATATAAGGGAGCGGCGGCCATTGCTCGCTATCATTCCTCATGGGCTGTTGACAGGGAAGGATCTGCGCTGCTGTCATCAGTGAGTTAGGCCCGAGCCTTGCGGCGATGGCTGATTTCTTCTTAACCGTGAGTGTATCAGTCCCTAAGCACTCTGCAAGATCACCGGACCTTATCTATCCCCTAAATCCGGACGGATCTTCAAAATTAACCGTAAATTCAGAGACTTATAATACAATTCAAGGTTCGCAACAACTGTCAGTCACTGAACTATATAGAGACTGTATTCCTGAGACTGTTACTGTGCATTGGATGTACCGCAAGCCTTTAAGTAAAGTTTTTTTTAAGTTCAAGTACCTTGTGGACCTTCAGTCATTTCATGCACCTATCGTTACTGGGAAGGGCGGCGATAGGCCGGAGAAGTACCTCAGCATACTAGCCCTCAGCCTGGCGTCACGAACTATAGGGTTAACCTGAACCCCTCATCTACCAAAACAACACCCCAACTACCATACACCCTCCAAGGCCCACCACAAAGCCTTTTTGGCGTTGCACGAACAGGATACGGGTGTGTGCCTACTACAGTCGCCATTAGTGAAAGTGTACTCCCCCCAGAAGGCGAACTTTATTCATATACTGTGACTTATACTCCGGAGTAAGGGGTTGCGCACACGGTGCTGTGTGGAGGAAGTGCGCATGTAAAGTAAAGGGGGAGGCGAACAGTACAGCGGAGCTACAAGTTGTGAAAGGAGGAACTTAAGTTAGCGCGGGACATCCCGGCGCACGTGATCCAGAGACCCCGCCCACCGCGGCGGCCATTTTGTTGGAGTCTAGTACCGGAAACCAATAAAGAGAGACAGTTCAGCGCGGGAAAAGGCGCAGAGTGTGACAACGGGCTGGAATCTGTAAGGAGCCGGAACAGTACGGGACTCTGAGACACCAGATTGCCGAATTGAAGTCCTATTTAGAGTCGCTTCAGCTGCTGATCAACGCACTCAAATTTCAATTAAAGGCTGTTGAGTTACAAGTCACTGCTCTCAAATTTGAAATCTACGCTATCAAGTTCCAGATTAGAGAACAACTGCGTATCTCCTCGGAACCTAAGAATTCAAGATCTATTTAAAGGGCCAGCATACCAAATACAAATATGTCAGAACCTGCAGCCCCACAGTCTCCATCTGAACAGCAAGGGGGTGAAGCTCCAGTGGCCCCACCAATGGGGTCTCCACCCCAAGTCAGAAGGGTGTTGCCGCCTTCACCAACACTTTCTACCTCACAAAGACGTGCTCTACCTGTAATTACAGCAAGACTTCCATCACAGGCGGAGCAGGACCCAGCAAGTCCACCTTCAGTCTCTCCCTATGTGTTGGGAGCCCCTGTTGCTGCACCTGTCTTCTTGGGGAATCCTCTGCTTCCCACCTACAATGGTGACCCTTTTACATTGAGAAACTTTAAAGAAAAATTCTACAGTCTCTTTGGATTTTATGCATTACCCCCTCATCTACAGATACAGCTGCTTCTGGGACAGATCCAGGGACCCGCCTTGGAAGAACTTCGTACCTGGCCAGCGGCTGATAAAGAGCTACAGTGGGACAGATTTTTGAAGGACTTTCTCAAGTGTTTGAATCTCATTCCCCTTCTGAGGTACGCCTCCGACTCTATGAACGGCGCCAGAAGCCAGGTGAGACACTCCGAGCATATGCAGTGGCTTGGCAGAGCGCATTAGAGGCGGTACAGAAGTTGGACGGCATCACGCCCGATCAGGGCAATCGAGTACTGATGGACCGTTTTATAGAAGGGGCACTGAACAAATGGGACAAGGCCCAACTTAGGATGCTGGCTGTGCAAAATCTCGACATGGCTTTCCCAGCTTTTAAGAGACTCGCGGTTAAAGTAATAGAGTCGGGACCTCAGACAGAGGAGGCTAGTGTTCCTGCTACAGAATCTCCAGGCCCTCGCCCCAGCCACCTGTCCCTTCTCAATCTGCCCCGCCAACACCTTCTTCTAGCCCTTGGACAGCTGACTTACAAGGCATTAAACAGGACATTGAGCAGTTAGCCAAGGCCTTTAAAGAAATGGCTGTGCAGCCAAATCCTGCAAGAGCTGCAACACCACCTAAGAAGCCTGATCCCCGCCCTGCTGATCCACCTAATACCCCTCCTGTGAGACCACCTGGAAGTCAGAGACCTGTCTGTAGTTATTGTAACAAGAATGGAAGAGCCAATGTTGGGCTATAACCCCTTAAGGACCCAGCCATTTTACACCTTAGGACCCGGCCATTTTTTGAACATCTGACCACTGTCACTTTAAACATTAATAACTCTGGGATGCTTTTACTTATCAATCTGATTCCGAGATTGTTTTTTCGTGACATGTTCTACTTTAACATAGTGGTAAAATGTTGAGGTAACTTGCATCCTTTCTTGGTGAAAAATCCCAAAATTTGATGAAAAATTTGAAAATTTAGCATTTTTCTAACTTTGAAGCTCTCTGCTTGTAAGGAAAATGGATTTTCCAAATATTTATTTTATTCACATATACAATATGTCTACTTTATGTTTGCATCATAAAATTGACGTGTTTTTACTTTTGGAAGACACCAGAGGCTTCAAAGTTCAGCAGCAATTTTCCAATTTTTCACAAAATTTTCAAACTCACTATTTTTCAGGGACCAGTTCAGGTTTGAAGTGGATTTGAAGGGTCTTCATATTAGAAATACCCCACAAATGACCCCATTATAAAAACCGCACCCCCCGAAGTATTCAAAATGACATTCAGTCAGCGTTTTAACCCTTTAGGTGTTTCACAGGAATAGCAGCAAAGTGAAGGAGAAAATTCACAATCTCCATTTTTTACACTTGCATTTTCTTGTAGACACAATTTTTGAATTTTTACAAGGGGTAAAAGGAGAAAATTTATACTTGTATTTGTAGCCCAATTTCTCTCGAGTAAGGACATACTTCATATGTCCATGAAAAGTGTTCGGCGGGCGCAGTAGAGGGCTCAGAAGCGAAGGAGCGACAAGGGGATTTTGGAGAGTACGTTTTTCAGAAATGGTTTTTGGGGGGCATGTTGCATTTAGGAAGCCCCTATGGTGCCAGAACAGCAAAAAAAAAAACACATGCCATACCATTTTGGAAACTAGACCCCTTGAGGAATGTAACAAGGGGTAAAGTGAACCTTAATACCCCACAGGTGTTTCACGACTTTTGCATATGTAAAAAAAAAAAAAAAAATTTTCACTAAAATGTGTGTTTCCCCCCAAATTTCACATTTTGCAAGGGTTAATAGCAGAAAATACCCCCCAAAATTTGTAACCCCATCTCTTCTGAGTATGGAGGTACCCCATAAGTTGGCATGAAGTGCATTACGGGCGAACTACAATGCTCAGAAGAGAAGGAGTCATATTTGGCTTTTTGAGAGCAAATTTTGCTCAGGGGCATGTCGCATTTAGGAAGCCCCTATGGTGCCAGAACAGCAAAATAACCCCCACATGGCATACCATTTTGGAAACTAGACCCCTTGAGGAACGTAACAAGGGGTACAGTGAGCATTTTACCCCCCACTGGTGTCTGTCAGATCTTTGGAACAGTGGGCTGTACAAATTTTTTTATTTGCACAGCCCATTGTTCCAAAGATCCGTCAGACACCTGTGGGGTGTAAATTCTCACTGCACCCCTCATTACATTCCATGAGGGGTGTAGTTTCCGAAATGGGGTCACATGTGTTTTTTTTTTCTTTTTTGCGTTTGTCAAAACCGCTGTAACAATCAGCCACCCCTGTGCAAATCACCTCAAATGTACATGGCGCACTCTCCCTTCTGGGCCTTGTTGTGCGCCCCCAGAGCACTTTGCGCCCACATATGGGGTATCTTCATAGTCAGGAGAAATTGCATTACAAATTTTGGGGGGCTTTTTTCCCCTTTACCTCTTGTCAAAATGAAAAGTATAGGGCAACACCAGCATGTTAGTGTAAAAATTTTTTTTTTTTTACACCAACATGCTGGTGTAGACCCCAACTTTCCCTTTTCATAAGGGGTGAAAGGAGAAAAAGCCCCCCAAAATTTGTTAGGCAATTTCTGCCGAGTACGGAGATACCCCATATGTGACCATAAACTGTTTCCTTGAAATACGACAGGGCTCCGAAGTGAGAGAGCGCCATGCGCATTTGAGGCCTGAATTAGGAATTTGCATAGGGGTGGACATAGGGGTATTCTACGCCAGTGATTCCCAAACAGGGTGCCTCCAGCTGTTGCAAAACTCCCAGCATGCTTGGACAGTCAACGGCTGTCCGGCAATACTGGGAGTTGTTGTTTTGCAACAGCTGGAGGCTCCATTTTGGAAACAGTGGCGTACCAGACATTTTCATTTTTATTGGGGAGGGGGGCTGTGTAGGGGTATGTGTATATGTAGTGTTTTTTACTTTTTATTTTATTTTGTGTTAGTGTAGTGTAGTGTTTTTAGGGTACAGTCACGCGGGCAGGGGATTACAGAGAGTTTCCCGCTACGAGATTGAGCTGCAGCGCAAAATTTGCTGCATCGCAAACTTGCAGCCTGATACTCACTGTATGCCCCCTGCACATGTGAATGTACCCTGGGGGGGGGGGGGGACCTCCAGCTGGTGCAAAACTACAACTCCCAGCATGCACAGTCTATCAGTGCATGCTGGCAGTTATAGTTTTGCAACAGCTGGAGGCACACGGGTTGGGAAACACTGAGTTAGGAAACAGACAATGTCTCCCAACCAGTGTGCCTCCAGTTGTTGCAAAACCACAACTCCCAGCATGCCCAGGCAGCCGAAGGGCATATTGGGAGTAGTGGTTACGTAACAGCTGGAGGAGAACAGTTTGGGGACCACTGTGTAGTGGTGTCCAAGCTGCAGCCCTCCAGATGTTGCAAAACTACAACTCCCAGTATGCCAAAACTGTCCAGGCATGCTGGGAGTTGTAGTTCTGCAACATCTGAAGGGCCAGATGTTACAGAACTACAACTCCCAGCATGCCTGGACAGTAAGGGCATGCTGAGGATGTGTAGTTTTACAACATCTGGAAGGGCACAGTGGTCCCAAACTGTGGACCTCCAGATGTTGCAAAACTGCAACTCCCAGCATGCCCAGACGCCAAGGGCTGTCTGGGCATGCTGGGAGTTGTAGTTTACAGGGTCCCATTACAGCAATGCATGTCGCTTTACGGCGACGTGCATTGCTGTAAAGGGCCCGACCGCGGCTGAAGATCAACTCACCTGTCGCCGCCGCCGCCATCTTCCTCACCGGGATCCGAGTCTTCAGGGACGAGGTAAGTACCGGGGCCGGTCCCCAGCACTCCCCCGTCCCCCGCAGCGTCCTCCGGTCTTCCTCCCGTCCTCTCCGGACTTCAAGGGGCCGGGCAGGATGGGAGGAAGTAACCGCCCCCCCCACTGCGATTGGTCGGTTAACTAACCGACAGATCGCAGGGTATAGGAGGAGGTGGCCGGTTTGCCACCTCGCTCCTATGCTTTAGCATGGTCCTGGCTGTCTGTGACAGCCGGGATCATGCAAAATTACTGGGCGGTCGGGTCCCAGAGACCCGATCAGCCCGGTATCGCCGCAGATTGCAAGGGCGATTTCCCTTGCGATTTGCGGCGATCGCCGACATGGGGGGGCCTACATGGCCCCCCTCGGCGTTTGCCCTGGATGCCTGCTGAAGCATTTCAGCAGGCATCTGCTTCCGATCACTGCCCGACGCGCGGCAGAGACCGGAGAAACACCAGGACGTACTAGTACGTCCTGGGTCCTTAAAGCCCAGGGTGCCAGGACGTTCTAGTACGTCCTGGGTCCTTAAGGGGTTAAACGGGCGTCCCCTGGGGTCGAGGACCGCACCCCAGGAGTAGTTGCTGAAGGTCCAGAACCAACCAGTGACAAGAAGGGACTGTCTATGTATGTTGCTCCTTGTCCTTATGTACAGGTGATGGTTGAAGGTATCCGGTTACAAGCTCTGATAGATACGGGGTCTCAGGTGTCCACTATTCTGCAGGGGGTTTTCTATAAGTATTGGGGTCCAGATAGGTTGTGTGAACCTCAGGAAGCGGAGTTTAGAGTAATTGTGGGGAACGGGAAACCAGTACCCAGGCATGGTTACTGGGAGCCCACGGTGCAGGTGGGAAAACATGTGTTAGGAAGACAAGTTGTGATTGTCACTAATGTTAGGGATGAGGGGGCAGCTGATTTCATCTTAGGCATGAATATTATGAGGCACTGTTTTGATGATATTGTCTGTGCACTGCATGCATCTCTCCCTCACCTGTCACCCCCAGGCCGGCGAGCTGCCCAGCACCACCTCAAAACCCTCCAAGCAGAACAGAAGTTCGTGAAGCATCAAGGAGAGATCTGTCGAGTAAGGATTCAAGATATGTGAGCCGTTAGTCTACAGATAATCAAGATTATCAGGTGCTCTTGGAACCCATCCTACTGGAAGATTGCCCCTTGGTGCGAGCCGCTAGAAGCCTGGTAACAGTACGTAATGGGAAGGTTACAGTGAGACTTATTAACCTCTCTCCAGTTGCTATCCAACTACCCAAGTATACCCCGGTAGCTACCCTGCACCCAGGGCCAGATTAAGGCTGCCTGAAAGACGGAGCACTTCATTATGATGCCCCCCCAACAGTTCCCCCACATTAGGTGCAGTATAGTTCCTCACATTAGGTGCAGTATAGTTCCCCCACATTAGGTGCAGTAGAGTTCCTCACATTAGGTGCAGTATAGTTCCCCCACATTAGGTGCAGTATAGTTCCTCACATTAGGTGCAGTACAGTTCCCCCACATTAGGTGCAGTAGAGTTCCTCACATTAGGTGCAGTATAGTTCCCCCACATTAGGTGCAGTATAGTTCCTCACATTAGGTGCAGTATAGTTCCCCCCACATTAGGTGCAGTATAGTTCCCCCACATTAGGTGCAGTATAGTTCCCCCACATTAGGTGCAGTATAGTTCCTCACATTAGGTGCAGTATAGTTCTCCCACATTAGGTGCAGTATAGTTTCTCACATTAGGTGCAGTATAGTTCTCCCACATTAGGTGCAGTATAGTTCCCCCACATTAGGTGCAGTATAGTTTCCCCACATTAGGTGCAGTATAGTTCTCCCACATTAGGTGCAGTATAGTTCCCGCACATTAGGTGTAGTATAGTTCCCCACATTAGGTGCAGTATAGTTCCCCCACATTAGGTGCAGTATAGTTCCTCACATTAGGTGCAGTATAGTTCCCCCACATTAGGTGCAGTATAGTTCCTCACATTAGGTGCAGTATAGTTCTCCCACATTAGGTGCAGTATAGTTCCCGCACATTAGGTGCAGTATAGTTCCCCCACATTAGGGATGCAGTACAGTTCCCCCACATTAGGTGCAGTATAGTTCCCCCACATTAGGGATGCAGTACAGTTCCCCCACATTAGGTGCAGTATAGTTCCCCACATTAGGTGCAGTATAGCTCCCCCACATTAGGTGCAGTATAGCTTCCCCACATTAAGTGCAGTATAGTTCCCCCACATTAGGTGCAGTACAGTTCCCCACATTAGGTGCAGTATAGTTCCCCCACATTAGGTGCAGTATAGTCCCCCACATGCGTCCTCCTCGATGCACCGCCCCGCTCTTCTATGGTCGCATGGACGGGATGTCAGTGACGTCCCTGCGAGCGCTACTTCCCGGTAACCTGGGCATTCTTGTGTCCTGAAAAGATTTTTTGGGACACAGGGATGTCCCAAATGTGACGGGGGCCCCCAGGGCTGCCATCATGAATTTCAGGGCCCCATACAGCCATAGTGTCTGGCCACCCCACCACCCTTACCAAAAGCAATAGTACAAAAAAAACTGATTTGGGCCATATCTTTGGCCGTTTACAGCACAAGGGGGGAGATTGATCAAGACCTGTGCTGAGATAAAGTTGCTGAGTTGCCCATAGCAACCAATCAGATCGCTTCTTTTATCTTTCACAGGCCTTTTCAAAAATGAAAGTGATCTGATTGGTTGCTATGGGCAACTCAGCAACTTTTCCTCTGTACAAGTCTTGATCAATCTCTGCCAAAATACGTGCTGCATTGCAAGTCAAAATATGGCCAGATTTTAGCATGTAAATGGCCATGTATATGTCTGGTGAAGCAGCCATATTGGAAACATGAAGTACCAGATGTCATACTAGTATTCTGCCATTCAGGAGTCTTATAAAGCTGGGGAAGTACTAGTGGGACATTGTTACTTCACTCCATGTCTCCTCTCCAATGTGGCTGCTTCACAAGACTGATATTCCCTTTAGGAGACTGGGAAAGCTGGGTGACAAACAGTACATAAAGTTGAGGAAGTAGTGTGAGCCCAGCACCGTGCACTACCTGTCACCCAGCTTTCCCAGTCTCCTGAAGAGAGCCCCCAAATACCCATATAGTGCCCCACACTGTGGATACACACACATTGCACAGATACAAAACATCTGCACATTGCATATATACATTCATAATATTAACAGACATATACACAATCAGGCACATTGGGGTCTGTCGCCTACTTTTCCACACTGGATCTGACAAGCGGCTACTTGCAGGTGCCAATGGCAGAAGAGGATAGAGAGAAGACCACATTTGTGACCCCCATGGGTCTCTTCGAGTTCAAAAGTATGCCCTTTGGACTGTGCAATACAACAGCTACTTTCCAACACCTAATGGAGTGATGCTTAGGGCAACTTAACTTCAAGAGTGTTTTGTTGTATTTAGATGACATCATCGTCTATTTTCGGACATATCAGGAACACCTGGACCACCTGAAAGAAGTTTTCCAAGTCCTTATCCAACATGGACTCAAGGTTAAACCTTCCAAATGTCACTTGCTAAAGCCACAATCTGTAACATGTCGTCAGTGCCCAAGGAGTCCAGCATGACCCAGACAAAGTGAGTGCTGTAAAAGAGTGGCCTACACCCAGGACGGTGCGAGACGTCCGAAGCTTCCTGGGATTTGCTGGTTATTACCGACGCTTCATCCCCCATTTTGCTCAAATTGCTGGACCCTTAACCGAATTACTGAGAGGGACTGCCCGGGACAATTATAATGGGAGGCTCCCCATACAGTGGGCTGAAGAACAAGAAGATGCCTTTCGAGCCCTGAAGTACCTCCTTACGGAACCCCCCAATTTGGCGTATCCTGATTACAGCCTGCCGTTCCGTTTATACACAGACGCTAGCTTTGAAGGTCTGGGGACAGTCATATCTCAAGTGCAAGATGGCAAAGAGAGGGTGATTGCCTATGCCAGCCGGCATCTCCGAGGTACTGAGAAAAATGATGCCAACTACAGCTCCTTCAAGCTGGAGCTCCTGGCCCTGGTCTGGGCCATTACTGAGAAGTTTAAGGACTATCTGGCTGCTACTCCCTTCATGGTCTACACTGATAACAACCCCTTGGCCCATTTGAACACTGCTAAGTTGGGAGCTCTTGAACAGCGTTGGGCCTCTCGGTTGGCCAACTATGATTTCAACATTAAGTATCGCAGAGGAAAAACCAATGTTAATGCGGATGTACTTTCTTGCATGGCCCCGGGAGAAGCACCTCTTGCTGAAGATATGTGGGAAGATGTGGAAATGCCTCCCTTCCACCGAAGGTTCGTGAGCCAGAGTGCTCTAACTGTCCAGGCGGGTGACGGACCTGAATCTCCCAAAGTCCCTGAAGATTTGGCCACCTGGAAGACACTTCAGGATGAAAGCCGGGTTATCGGGGACCTCCTAGACTATTGCCTTCACAAGAAAGTGCCCACTCGGGTGCGCAAGGCCCACAGGGACTTCGAATTGAAGCGGTTGTGGCGGCAGAGGAATCGCCTGTTCCTGCACAAGGGGCTGGTCTGCCGAAATTCCCTGGACCCAGTTTCCGGAGACAGATACACCAGATTGTGGTTCCCAGAAGAGATGCAGCCATGGTCCTGAATGCCTATCATGATCAATCCGGACACTTCGGGGTCCATAAGACAGAGATCACCATCAGAAGGAGATTTTACTGGATTGGGATGCGGGGAGACATCGAGAAATGGTGTGCCGAGTGCTCCGTGTGCAACGTTATAAAGAACCCCCGAAGGGACGCAAGAGCCCCTTTGTATCCCATCTGTACAGAAAGGCCGAATCAAATTGTTGCCTTGGATCATGTGAAGCTGGCCCCCACTCGATCTGGCTATTGTCATGCTCTAACCATGGTGGATCATTATTCCAAGTGGGTGGTTGTGGTCCCTGTCAAGGATCTTACCGCCAAGACTGCTGCTCAACTCTTCTATCGACATTGGATCCAACCTCTGGGGTGTCCCGAATCGGTCCTCATGGATCGGGGAACCGCCTTTGAAGCCCAGTTGTTCCAGGAACTTTGCCGGTTGCATGATTGCAAGAAGCTCCGGATGACAGCCTACCATCCCCAAGGGAATGGGCTCTGCGAGAGGATCAATCAAGTGTTCATCCAAATGTTTAAAGCTGCTTCTGTTTCAAAGCACAAAGAGTGGCCTCAGCTGTTGCCTGAACGCCTAGAAATTTACAACAATACTGTCCACTGCTCTACGGGGTATACGCCTTTTTTCCTGATGATGGGCCGACACGGCCAATTGCCAAAGGATTGAACCTTCGGGCTACAGGCACCTTTCAACAATTCTCCTCAGGCTTCCCAAAGTTGGGTGTCAGAGCATCAATGAAGAATTGAGGAAGCCAAGGACATTGTTGAGAAGAAAATGGGGGAAGTTCATGAACGCCAACAGAAAGATTATAATCGGCATGCTTCGGCTCAGCCCTCACAGCTTGGAGATAAAGTGTGGCTCAGAAAATTCCCTAGAACCCATAAATTGGACTCCTTGTGGGAAACGGAGCCATATACCATTACTGCAGTCCCTTATCCTGAAACGGACGTGTACGAGATACAGAAAGACAGGTTCGAGCCACAGGTGGTCCACAGGAATATGATACAATTGTGCCTGAAAGAAGATGTGCTTGGCCTATCTCCTCCTACTCCTTCTGCTCCTCCTGCTACTTCTACTCCACCTCCAATAAGGCCAATGAGAGAATATGTGCCGGGAGAAGGAATTCATCCCACTATGGACGTTCCTTAGTTCTTATCTCAACAGCCTACCATGTATTGGGGTATACTGTTCCCAGCTCCATCCAGCCAGCCGCCACTGGTTGCTCCACCCAAACAGTTGCCGGTAGCCGTTCCGCCTAATCAGTTGCCAGTAGTTGTTGCTCCCTGTCAACCACCATTGGTTGCTACACCCAGCATCAGTCCTGCTCCAGTGACCGCTCCAGGTATTAATGTTACTACTCCACCTGTCTTCAGAGAACCCCCCAGTCCAACCGAAGATATTTCTTCTGTTTCCAGCCCTCCAGCTGGTCCCTCAGGGACTGAAGTTCTTGAAGAATCCCCAAGTGAAGGAATTCCTGATGACTCGGAGGTGGTGTTGCAGCGGTCTCAAAGGACTACACAGGGCAAACTACCCGTAAGATACCAGGACTCACATTTAGTACCTGCACACATGGAACCTTTGATAACCCACTTCAATGCTCTGCCTATCACTTTTCAGTACTCTAAACTACTCACTTAACCCCTTAAGGACGCAGGACATACTCAAACGGCCCCTTTTCCGAGTCCTTAAGGACTCAGGACGTTTGAGTACGTCCTGTCAAATCCCGGCCCCCCGCCGCTAGCTGGAGGGGAGCTGGTGCCCGATGCCTGCTGAAATCGTTCAGCAGGCATCGGGGCATATCGCCCAGGGGGGTCATTATGCCCCCCCCATGTCGGCGATGGCCGCAGATCGCTGGACAATTCAGTCCAGCGATCTGCGGCAGATTCCGGGTCAATCAGGTCTCCAGTGACCCGGTGACCCGGAATTACAGGCTGTTCGGGGCCGTCTCCGACGGCCCCGAACAGCCAGAGCCTGCAGGGGTGAGGTGGCACTGGTGCCACCTCACGATCGCCCTGATTCGTTGGCTGGTTTCCTGGCCGACCAATCAGGGCGCCTGCTGCGGGTGTCACTCCCGCAACCCGCTCCGCCCCTCTTCCGGAGGACGTGAGCGGGTGCGGGACGTGCACCACGGGTGCTGGGGACCCCGATCCCCGGCGTCAATGTTGGGATCGGGGCCCCAGGAGCAGCGGCGACGACGAGGGACTGATGTGATGCGGCTGGATCGTTGGAGGTGAGTGACAGCCTCCTGCTGTTGCTTAGCGACAGCTCCCAGCATGCAAAAAGGGCATGCTGGGAGCTGTAGTTATGCAACAGCAGGAGGCAGACCACCACAACTCCCAGCATGCCCTTATGGGCATGCTGGGACTTATAGTTTTGCAACAGCTGGAGGCACATTTTTTCTATGGAAAAGTGTACCTTCAGCTGTTGTGTAACTACAACTCCCAGCTTGCACAATCAGCTAAAGTGCATGCTGGGAGTTGTAGTAGTGCATCTGCTGGTTGCATAACTACAACTCCCAGCATGCCCGTTGGCTGTCGGTGACTGCTGGGAGTTGTCGTTTTGCAACAGCTGAAGGCACACTGAGTTATGTAGCAAACCAGTGTGTCTCCAGCTGTTGCATAACTACAATCCCCAGCATCCCCAGCCAACGTAGTATGCCTTCAGCTGTTGTATAACTACAAGACCCAGCATGCCCTTCCGCTGTCCGTACATGCTGGGGGTTGTAGCTTTTGCAACAGCTGAAGGCACACTGGTTGCAAAACACTGAGTTTGTTACCAAACTCGGTGTTTCACAACCAGTGTGCCTCCAGCTGTTGCAAAACTACAACTCCCAGCATGCACTGATAGACCGTACATGCTGGGAGTTGTAGTTTTGCAACAGCTGGATATTTCTCCCCCCCCCCCCCCCAATGTGAATGTACAGGGTACACTCACATGGGCGAAGGATTACAGTAAGTATCCGGCTGCAAGTTTGAGCTGCGGCAAATTTTCTGCCGCAGCTCAAACTGCCAGCGAGAAACTACTCTGAACCCCCCGCCCATGCGACTGTACCCTAAAAACACTACACTACACTAACACAAAATAAAATAAAAAGTAAAAAACACTACATATACACATACCCCTACACAGCCCCCCTCCCCTCCCCAATAAAAATGAAAAACATCTGGTTCGCCACTGTTTCCAAAAGGGAGCCTCCAGCGGTTGCAAAACTACAACTCCCAGCATGCACTGATAGACAGTACATGCTGGGAGTTGTAGTTTTGCAACAGCTGGATGTTCCGCCCCCCCAATGTGAACGTACAGGGTACACTCACATGGGTGGAGGATTACAGTAAGTATCCGGCTGCAAGTTTGAGCTGCTGCAAATTTTCTGCCGCAGCTCAAACTGCCAGCGAGAAACTACTGTGAATCCCCGCCCATGTGACTGTACCCTAAAAACACTACACTACACTAACAAAAAATAAAATAAAAAGTAAAAAACACTACATATACACATACCCCTATACAGCCCCCTCCCCAATAAAAATGAAAAATGTCTGGTACACCACTGTTTCCAAAACGGAGCCTCCAGCTGTTGCAAAACAACTACTCCCAGTATTGCCAGATAGCCACTGACTGTCTAGGCATGCTGGGAGTTTTACAACAGCTGGAGGCACCCTGTTTGGGAATCACTGGCGTAGAATACCCCTATGTCCACCCCTATGCAAGTCCCTAATTTAGGCCTCAAATGCGCATGGTGCTCTCACTTTGGAGCCCTGTCGTATTTCAAGGCAACAGTTTAGGGCCACATATGGGGTATCGCCGTACTCGGGAGAAATTGTGTTACAAATTTTGGGGGGTATTTTCTGCTATTACCCTTTTTAAAAATGTAGAATTTTTGTGAAAAGAGGCATTTTAGGTAAAAATTATTATTTTTTTTTTTTACATATGCAAAAGTCGTGAAACACCTGTGGGGTATTAAGGTTCACTTAACCCCTTGTTATGTTCCCCAAAGGGTCTAGTTTCCAAAATGGTATGCCATGTGTTTTTCTTTTTTGCTGTTCTGGCACCATGGGGGCTTCCTAAATGTGACATGCCCCCCAAAAACCATTTGTCGCTCCTTCCCTTCTGAGCCCTCTACTGCTCCCGCCGAACAATTTATATAGACATATGAGGTATGTGCTTACTCGAGAGAAATTGGGTTTCAAATACAAGTAAAAATTTTCTCCTTTTTACCCCTTGTAAAAATTCTAAAATTAGGTCTACAAGAACATGCGAGTGTAAAAAATGAAGATTTTGAATTTTCTCCTTCACTTTGCTGCTATTCCTGTGAAACACCTAAAGGGTTAAAACGCTGACTGAATGTCATTTTGAATACTTTGGGGGGTGCAGTTTTTATAATGGGGTCTTTTATGGGGTATTTCTAATATGAAGACCCTTCAAATCCATTTCAAACCTGAACTGGTCCCTGAAAAAAAGCGAGTTTCAACATTTTGTGAAAAATTGGAAAATTGCTGCGGAACTTTGAAGCCCTCTGATGTCTTCCAAAAGTAAAATCACGTCAATTTTATGATGCAAATATAAAGTAGACATATTGTATATGTGAATAATAAAAAAAAAATTTGGAATACCCATTTTCCTTACAAGCAGAGAGCTTCAAAGTTAGAAAAATGCAAAATTTTCAAATTTTTCATCAAATTTGGGGATTTTTCACCAAGAAAGGATGCAAGTTACCAAAATTTTTTACCACTATGTTAAAGTAGAAAATGTCACGAAAAAACAATCTCGGAATCAGAATGATAACTTAAAGCATTCCAGAGTTATTAATGTTTAAAGTGACAGTGGTCAGATTTGCAAAAAATGGCTGAGTCCTTAAGGTGAAAAAGGGCTCAGTCCTTAAGGGGTTAAATGTACTACCTCAAGTTTCTCTAGTACCTACACCAAAGTAAATATCTCACTTAAGAAAACACTTAGGAATTGTAGCCTATTGAAATTCAATTCCTGCCACTGTTAGGTACACTTCTTCTTCTCCTTCTTTGCGTGTGTGAGATGCTCTGCCTGGCCAGTAGGTGCTCTTGCGAATATAGAATTAAACACGTAATTCTTAAAGTAACCTAGGTACGTTATGTGAAGTGCTCTAGGAGTAAGTAGTGTGTAGCCGATAGACCCTAGCAGCTAACCTTACTGTGACCTAGCTTCCGACTAGCCAGTATAACCTTTTGTGTACTAACAGGTAACTTATTGTTGGCGAGTAAAATGTGTGAGATCATAAAAATGTCTAGTCAGCATGAAACTAAAAGTATAGAGAGCTGTACTAATGTTCAGTTTAGCCTCATAAAAATGTGTAGAGAGCTAATAAAATGTCTTAGGAGCTAGCAACTACATGTCAGATAGCTGCCTAATCGTCTAGTAAGCTTTAAAATGTATGATAAGTTTAATAAAATGTCTATGAAGCTAGAAACTAAAAGGTTAAATAGCTTCCTTAAATGTCTGGATAGCACCAATGTCTAGATAGATTTCTATTGTCTAGTCCAGATACTAGTGAGAGTATCAGAAAATGTAAATGTGTTCTATGTTTACTTAGAATGTACAGCAAATGTATAGATCATCCTGTTCTAGTCCTAGTCCCTCTGTCTTAGGGGACGGGCGTCGAGCTCGACTTATCTTAAGTAAGGGGGTTTGAGGTGTCCCGGTACCGCATCCTATCCGGTAACTGTGTATATAGATCCCCAAAGCCAGAGTCCTTAGGATGTCGGGGTCCTTTTTGTCTAGTCTGTCCCTTGTCACCTCTCATCTAGATAGTCATTAAACTAATAGTTTATTCAGGATTTATGTAAATATAATAGTACTAATGTATATAATTAGTTAATTACCTATACGGAGCGTAGCAGGACCTGCGGGTCACGTGATCAGGTAAACTCTATGGTTTTTGCTTAAGGACCTTTGGAGGTCCCTGTGACGTACTGCACCCATCATTCTTTGTGATGGTGAGTGACAGATATTCGGACCAATCAAAACGACCCCGCCCCTGCCCATATAATGGAGCGGCGGCCATTGTTAGCTCTCTTTCCTCGTGGGCTGTTGACAGAGAAGGATCTGCGCTGCTGTCATCAGTGAATTTAGGCCCTAGCCTTCTTAACCGTGAGTGTATCAGTCCCTAAGCACTCTGCAAGATCACCGGACCTTATCTATCCCCTAACAGGGGATCTTCAAAAATAACTCTAAATTCAGAGACTCATAATACAATTCACTGAACTATATAGAGACTGTATTCCTGAGACTGTTACTGTGCATTGGATGTACCGCAAGCCTTTAAGTAAAGTTTTTTTAAGTTCAAGTACCTTGTGGACCTTCAGTCATTTCATGCACCTATCGTTACTGGGAAGGGCGGCGATAGGCCGGAGAATTACCTTAGCATACTAGCCCTCAGCCTGGCGTCACGAACTATAGGGTTAACCTTAACCCCTCATCTACCGAAACAACACCCCAACTACCATACACCCCCAAGGCCCACCATATATATATTTATATATATATATATATATATATATATATATTATAATTTTTTTTTATATAAAAAGAAAGTTTAAATATAATATATCATTTATAGCTCCAGGACTTTTCACCCCAGTACAACCCCTTCCTTTTTTTTTTTTTAGTATATCTACTTTTATTATTCTGTCCTATTTTACAATACGCTTCCTTGTATGCATACTATTTATTTTGTGTAATAAAATATATTTTTATACACACATTTGATTACTTAGATTTCATCGGGGGTCCACATTTGGTATGGTCTTCACAGATGTAGGTGCTATTGCTAGTTTGGTTGTTCATTAGTGAACCCCCCCCCCCCCCCCCTCTCTTTATTGCCAAGCAGGAAGGACATTCTTTGTTTTCGCTGGATCCCCAGCAGCAGCGGGCCCTTTGCCTGGCCGGGCCCTCGAACCACATCCGAACAGCCCGGCCGGTCAGTTCACCCCTGGCAAACAGCGGAATCTTAACGGAAGAAAACATGGAAAAGTAAGTGACCCCTGTATGGACTCCTGTTCACCCACATTATAATCCAGTGTATCGGGTTTAGTGTGGGTGATCTTGATGACAGATTTCCTTTATTTATTTTTATTTATTTTAAATATTTATTTCTCTTTTTACAACATTTAGTGCAGAGACAAAGTTTCTAAAATACAAGATTCAACAACATATCACACTTTAACACCCCCCCCCCCCCCCCTAGTTTACTACTGTCCGGTCCAAAACCGCATGCGGGTAAAAACTGAGTCACCATTTGACTCCGGTCGGGTCATTAAAGTAAATGGAGTCGAATATATAGCGAATATAGCGCTATATATTCGAAATTACGAATATAGTTGTTGTTTTTTTCACAGTACACATCACAGTGATCATCCCTCTCTGCTTTCAGCTTGTGTGGTGTAAAGAAGGCGATAATACTACTGTGTGAGACCTCCGGGCGAATATTCGCGAATATTGATCTCTCCCTTTTTTTTAGCTTGTGGGACAATGAGAATGATGCAAATACAGTTGTCTGAGATTAGCAACATACATATAAAGTTCATAAATTTTCACATATGCAAATTTTCGCACATGCGAAAAAAAAAACAATATTACGAATATGCGAATTTTGCGAATATATGACGAATATTCAACCATATATTCGCAAAATATCGTGAATTCGTATATGGCCTATGCCGCTCAACACTAGATTTGAGTGGAATATTAGTCACACAGGATTTGTAGGATTGAGCTTTATAACTCACGGATTTAGTGGCTGCTGGTTCTTTAGGCTTTGGCCTAGTTGAGATGAATGAAGATATGCTGATTGTGCTTGCTTGATAGTCCGGAACTAAGAGCAGGAACCAAGAGAGCGAATTTACAGACTACAGCCCCTTATATACTAGGGGGGCGGCCAGACAAATCCCATTGGCTGCAAAGCCTGTAAGTCCTGAACCCAGATAACTCTGGGTACATCACATGACATCATCACATGACCCCCGGAAGGTCCCTAAATATCTATTCAATCATTATAATATATCACGTGACCTGGGTAGGTCCTATACATTTGTACAATATACAAAGATGCATTTCTATGAGGCGACCAAGGAGAGCCCTGTAGAATGGAGGGGACTCTAGCTGAGGGGACTTTAGACAGGGACAGGACCTGGTCCCGTACTGGGACACTACATAGCTATGAAACCAGTAAAACTTATATTTTAGTGCACTTCCTATGGTTTATTCCTTTTTTTTTTTTTTTCAATGACCAATAACCTTTCTCCAGAATTGCTGAATATAAGTACAATCTCAAACCAAATGGTAAAATCCGGCCTCGTCCCATCTTATATTTTGGGCAATGCGCATTTTTGTCTAGGGCCCAACCTTTTCAGGCCTATAGGAGTGTAATGAAGCCTGTAGAATCTCTTGAGTGGCCTTTATTCATAGAGGTAAATTTTATTGATCTAGTCCAGGAGTCATTTGAAATAGATCCAAGATTCCCTCTCCCATCTAGGTTTGACATCTACTTGAATTTAGTTTTTTTATTTCCTGCCCGAGAATCTTGTAAATACTTGAGATTGGTCTCTCAGGCAGCACGCCCTTCATATACTTTATAACTTCATGTGAATAAACCTTCCTAAATTCAATCTTGCTCCATTTCCAATTAGCCTCAGAAACTGTTCCGAATGCCGGAAGCTCGTGATGTTATAGCCCCACCCCCTCATGACATCAAGCCCCACCCCCTCAATGCAAGTCTATGGGAGGGGGCGTGACGGTAGTCACGCCCCCTCCCATAGACTTGCATTGAGGGGGCGGGCCGTGACATCATGGGGCGGGGCTATGATGTCACAAACTCCCGACTCCAGCATTCGGAACAGTTTGTTCCAAACGCTGAGCAGCGGAGTACCCCTTTAATTTTGACAAATTCTTTCAAAGTGTAATTGTGCCATAACAGAGCGAAGTCTAAGCTTGTTGTGATTTGACAAATTTTACAAATTTTTCTAAATTTTTTAAGTTCAAGCCACACCTTCTTATATAAATATGCTAATATGTTTACTTTACCTATTTGATTTATCAAAAATAATAAATAAATAAATAAACGATTCCATTCATTCAAAAGTTATCACCGTATTGACCTAGCGATAATTTAAAAAAGTGAGATAGAATAATATTTTTTTTCATAACGCATAATATCCTGACATTTTAAAGGGGTACTCCCCTGGAAAACATTTTTTTATTTTTATTTTTTTATTTTTTTTGTCAACTGGTGCAGGAAAGTTAAACAAATTTGTAAATGACTTCTATTTAAAAATCTTAAGCCTTCCAGTACTTAACAGCTGTGGTATGATCCAGAGGAAATTATTTTCTTTTTGACTTTCTTTTCTGTCTGAACACAGTGCTCTCTGCTGACACCTCTGTCCATTTTAGGAAGTGTCCAGAGTAGAAGCAAATCCTCATAGCAAACCTCTCCTGCTCTGGGACAGTTCCCGATATGGACAGAGATGTCAGCAGAGAGCACTGTAGTCAGACAAAAAAGGAAATTCAAAAAGAAAAGAACTTCCTCTATAGTATACAGCAGCTAAAAAGTACTGGAAGAATAAAGATTTTTTTTTAAATAGAAGTAATTTACAAATCTGTTTACCTTTCTGGCACCAGTTGATTTAAAAAAAAAATGTTTTTCAGGGGAGTACCCCTTTACTGCCAGGAAGTAGCGATAAAAATCAGGTAAAGCCCAAACACCCTCATTCTCCAATAATGTAAGGGATCTATATTCCAATCTTGTGTGTTTCCTGCCCCACAGTAGTCAATTCAATAGTGATATGAGTGCTTTGAAACAGTTATCCGAGATCCATGTTGGGGATGCATTTAAAGGGGTACTCCGGTGGAAATTATTATTTTTTAAATCAACTGGTGCCAGAAAGTTAAAGGGGTACGTTAGAGGTGAAAGTTAAAGTTAAAGGTGAAAACCTTTTTTCTTTTAAATTAACTGGTGGCAGAAAGTTAAACATATTTGTAAATTACTTCTATTAAAAAAATCTTAATCCTTCCAGTACCGTATATGCCGGCGTATAAGACGACCCCCAACTTTTACAGTTAAAATATAGAGTTTGGGATAT
>NC_079193.1:4766825-4828334 GCF_029499605.1 Hyla sarda | reverse complement strand
GAAAATTCGGGGTTAAAAAGTCATCTTATACGCCGGGATATACGGTACTTATTACCTGCTGAATGCTACAGAGGAAATTCCTTTCTTTTTGGAACACTGATGACTATCACGAGCACAGTGCTCTCTGCTGATATATCTGTCCATTTTAGCAACCGTGCATAGCAGATGTATGCTAAGGGCAGCATGGTGGCTTAGTGGTTAGCACTGCTGCCTTGCAGTGCTGGTGCCTTGGGTTCAAATCCCACTAAGGACAACAATAAATAAAGACTTATTATTATTATAATAACATCAGCAGAGAGAACCACGTCACCTTGACGCGTTTCGGAAGGCTCGGCTTCCTTCGTCTGGAGGAAGCCGAGCCTTCCGAAACGCGTCGATAAGCCTTTTGGACTGCTGAGTACACTGTAGTGACGTCACTCACATTACACTCAGTCGGAACTTTAACCTTATCGTAGCGTGCGCGAAAGCTAGTAGAGGCGCCACCGGCCGGGGCGCGCTCCCACTGCCGCTCACCCCCCCTTCCTAAAGACCGGACCCATTAAGTGCAACACCCTGGGATACATCATTAAAGAAAACACTGGTTACCTCCGGAAGATACTAGCGAAAAGACCACTTGCAACTTCTGGAGTATCACTGCTGGGAGCCCACATTTCTACAGAGCGCACTTGAGAACTCCTCTCCACTGCATTATACAGCGATCGCGCTGCACCAGCTATTCTGAGGAATCCTTACATATACCTCGCAATCACCGATCCTTATCAGAAACAAGACTTCTTACAGGTTAGTTACTATTATCTGCAACACCAGTGTGTATATTACAGCGCTTACTATATATATTTTTTCAGATTTGTAAATTACTTCTTTTAAAAATTCTTAATCCTTCCAGTACTTATTAGCTGCTGAATACTACAGAGGAAATTATTTTCTTTTCGGAACACAGAGCTCTCTGCTGACATCATGAGCACAGTGCTCTCTGCTGACATCTCTGTTCATTTTAGGAACTGTCCAGAGCAGCATATGTTTGCTATGGGGATTTTCTCCTACTTTGGACAGTTCTAGCTATCATGCCCCCCCCGTCGGCTTGCATTGAGGGGCAGAGCGTGACGTCACATGGGGGCGGAGGTAATCATTCCCGGAGCGAACACGCTCCGTGGACTGATTACAAACGGGGTGCCGAGTGCAAGATCACGGGGGTCCCCAGCGGCGGGACTCCCGCGATCAGACATCTTATCCCCTATCCTTTGGATAGGGGATAAGATGTCTAAGCACCAGAGAACCCCTTTAAGGACCAGACCAATTTTATTTTTGCATTTTCGTTTTTTCCTCCTCGCCTTCTAAAAATCCTAACTCTCTTATATTTCCATCCACAGACCCATATGAAGGCTTGTTTTTTGCGTCACCAATTGTACTTTGTAATTACATCACTTATTTTACCATAAAATGTATGGCGCAACCAAAAAATATTATTTATGTGGGAAAATTGAAAAGAAAACCGCAATTTAGCAAATTTTGGAAGGTTTGTTTTCACACTGTACACTTTCCGGTAAAAATTATGTTTTCTTTATTCTGTGGGTCAATACGATTAAAATGATCTCCATGTTGTATTCTTTTCTATAATTGTACAGCTTAAAAAAAATCTCAAATCATTATAACATAATTAGTATGTTTGAAATTGCCCTTTATTGATCACCTATAACTTTCTAATTTTTCCGTTTATGGGGCAGTATGAGGGCTCATTTTTTGCGCCATTATATGTTGTTTTCATCAGTACCACTTTTGCTTAGGTTTTACTATTTATACATTTTTTACAAATTTTTGGGGGGAATAAAATGTGAAAAAAATGCAGAAATGTTGGCCTTTTTAATTTTTTTACGTTTACGCCGTACACGATACGGGATAGTTAGCAATATATTTTAATAGTTCAGACTTTTACACACGCGGTGATACCAAATATGTGTATTAATTAAAAAATGTTACGCTTTTTTTGAGGATAAAATGGGAAAAACGGACGCTTTACTTTTTTATTGGGGGAGGGGATTTTTAAATTTTCTTTACTTTTTTATCTTACATTTTTTTCACTTTTTTTTTTTACACTTTTTATGTCCCCATAGGGGAATATTCATTGCAATCATTTGATTGCTAATATTGTGAAGTGCTATGTATAGAACACAGCACTGCTCAGTATTATCGGTGATCTTCTGCTCTGGTCTGCTCGATCTCAGACCAGAGCAGAAGACCCCGGGAGACGGCCAGAGCAAGGTGAGGGGACTTCCGGCGCCATGCTGGATGATCGGATCCCCGCGATCATGCATTCAAAGTACCGCACTGCCGCAGATGCCGTGATCTGTATTGATCAAGGCATCTGAGGGGTTAATGGTGGACATCCGCGCGATCGCGGATGTCTGCCATTACCGCCGGGTCCCTGGCTGCTGATAGCAGCTGGGACCTGCCGCGCATGACGCGATGGGTGCGTTAAGTACCACGGCACCATGAAGTACATTTACGTCCATTGTCGTTAAGGGGAGGGGTACTCCAGTGGAAAACTTTTTTTTTTTTAAATCAACTGGTGCCAGAAAGTTTAACAGACTTTTAAATGACTTCTATTAAAAAATCTTTACCCTTCCAGTACTTTTTAGCAGCTGTATGATACAGAGGAAATGCTTTACTTTTCTTTTTTGTCTTGTCCACAGTGCTCTCTGCTGACACCTAATGCCCTTATCAGGAACTGTCCAGAGCAGTATAGGTTTACTATACTGTGGACAAGACAAAAAAGAAACTCAAAAAGAAAAGAATTTCCTCTGTAGAATACAGCTTCTAAAAAGTACTGGAAGGGTAAACATTTTTTATAGAAGTAATTTACAAATCAGTTTAACTTTCTGGCACCAGCGTATAAAAGGAGTTTGCTGTTCCTCCCATGGACCCCGAAGCTCTTTATCTCTTCAGTCTTTCTAATGGCAATCGCCAGAGGCTCAATATAAAGAGTAAAAAGCAGTTGAGAAAGAGGGCATCCTTGTCTGGTTCCTCTTTCCAGCTCGAATTGATCTGTCTGATTCCCATTAACTATGACCCAGTGGGATGATCGTAAACCAACTGGACCCATTCTAAAAATTGTCCACCCAACCCAAACCTCTCCATGACCCTCCAAAGGAACCTCCACTCCACCCTGTCAGACGCCTTCATGGAGTGGAGTCCCTCCCCTGGCATTTTTAAATTTATATGAAGTTTGGCCAAATTTTCATGAATATTTCGTCCAGGGACGAATGAAGTTTGGTCTTTTCCCAATAATACTAGCAGAGATCTTTGCCAGCCTTTGGCATCAGCATTTAGTAAAGAAATGGGTCTATATGATTGGACTCTAAGGGGATCCTTATCCTTTTCTTACAGATGGATTATATTAGCTTCACGCATTGACATTGGGAGAGATCTAGTTACACAGGATTCACTGAAAATATTTAGGAAGGCTGGAAGAAGGACCTCCCCAAATTCAACATAAACCCCAAAAAGGAGGCCATCGGGACCAGAAGCTGATTCCTTCGGCATAGAAATTAAAGCTTTACGAATTTCCTGAATAGTAATAGGGCAATTTAAATATTTTATGTCCTCCGATGCTACAGTAGGGATCTCATATTTAGTAAAAAATTTATTAATCAATGTTCCGTCCCCTGCATCTTCAGAACGATAATGTTCCGTAAAGAATTTACAAATTATATGTTGAATTTTTATTTGATTATTTACAATCTCCCCCCCATTTCTGACCTTAAAGGGGCACTCCGCTGCTTAGCGTTTGGAACAAACTGTTCCGAACGCTGGAGCTGGCGCAGGGAGCTCGTGACGTTAAAGCCCTGCCCCCTCATGATGTCACACCCCGCCCCCTCAATGCAAGTCTATGGGAGGGGGCGTGACGACTGTCACGCCCCCTCCCATAGACTTGCATTGAGGGGCGGGGTGTGAAGTCGTGAGGTGGCGGGACTATGACGTCACGAGCTCCCTGCATCAGCTCCAGCGTTCGGAACAGTTTATTCTAAAGGCTGAGCAGTGGAGTGCCCCTTTAACTCCCTTTACGATGGATTGCCGACCTGCGTGCCATCTGCCTCTTTTTCCAATTCTATTGGGCTTACTTCATCCTCCTCGCCCATTGCTGGAGATGCCTTTGTATTCCGGCTTTTAGAAGGAACCGGAGAGGCTTTGAGGTATTGATCAATTTTAGCTGTTAAATTTTGAGCTTTAGAGGGGCTTGTGCCACCCGACCTCCTCTGAGCCCCTTTTGGAGGCATCTTATCCGTTTATTGGGAGTAAACAGCCCAGCCGTGAAAGGTAAGGGGCTTGTAAGTACACAAATTCAATCCAGAGGGGACGTGGTTTTTGCTGAGTAGCCCAATCAACCGGTAATCTTTACCTATTGGGAGATTTGGATTGCAAACAGTACTCCAATCGACTTGCATAGAACAAACCACTGCCTCCATCATACTTGAGGTTTGTAGTACTGGAAAGAACTTTTGCTGCATATAATCTGCATATAATATCAGGTATATAGGGAAGCCAGATTGCATATAACCATTCCAGCTCAAGCTTAAAGGGGAACTCCGGTGTTTTTTTAAATCAACTGGTGCCAGAAAGTTAAACAGATTTGTAAATGACTTCTATTAAAAAAATCTTTACCCTTTCAGTACTTTTTAGCAGCTGTATGCTACAGAGGAAATTCTGTTCTTTCTGTCTGACCACACTGCTCTCTGCTGACACCTCTTTCCGTGTCGGGAACTGTCCAGAGCAGGAAAAAATCCCCATAGCAAACCTATGCTGCTCTGAACAGTTCCTGACAGGGACAGAGGTGTCATCAGAGAGCACAGTGGACAAGACAAAAAAGAAATTCAAAAAGAAAATCATTTCCTCTGTAGCATACAGCTGCTAAAAAGTACTAGAAGGATTAAGATTTTTTTATTACAAGTAATTTACAAATCTGTTTAACTTTCTGGCATCAGTTGGTTTAAAAAAATAAAATGCTTTCCACCGGAGTACCCCTTTAATTCCTTCCTTGTCCATTCACCGCTGAATGTGTGGAGTCACCTGTTGCTTTCTGCTATGCGGCTGGAGAGAGACTGCTTCAAGGCCGCCGTTGCCTTTTATGGTCAGAGAGGGGGTCTGTGCTACATCTCCCAGGCAGGAGAATCGAGCCGCCTCCCTCCGTTACCCGGCCAAAGCTCCGTCCCATGTGTGGCCCAGAATTCCGCCGGTAGGCCCGCTTATGTCCCAGTGGAGCAAGCAAACTCCCGGCGTCTTATCATTGGCCTCCCCTCCCTCTCTAGGCAATGGGAAAGCCGCAAATAGTGGCTGCAATCGGCGCTCCATTATCTGCCCCTGGCCGGGGGCGAGTCAAGTGATACGGCCTCCTGCGTCACAGTGACGGGCCTCCGGTTGGTGAAGGCAGCGCCACCCAGCATGGAGGTACGAGGGTGGTGGGGGAAGGGGGGAGTTTGAGATGCATTGTGTTGTGTCCTACATCATGGTGTCCCCCTAAGTTTGTGATATTAGATCAGGATGAATGTGAATATGCTAACAAGGGGGGGGGGGGGGGGCTGGCCTAAGGCCCCTTCCTCAGGGACACAAAGCAAGGCTGCCGGCAGGGGACCAGCCTTTAGAGCGCAAATGAAGGGCAAACAGCAGAACTTTAGCGGACGACACCTCGGCGACAAGAAAACATAAACAAGTAAGTGACCCCGTACGGACTCCTGTTCACCCTCCCTATAATCCAGTGTATTGCGTTTACTGTGGGTGAACTTGGTGACAGTTTTCCTTTTATGCTCAACATATAGTCTATATATATATAAATCTTACTCATACATACACTGACTCTTGTAATATAAAAATACACTGCACAGTCCATATATTCCGTGATTAAAAGAATATTTTGAAAAGCAGTTGAAATAAATGTAACAATGTATAAGTGTATAAATGTAACAATGTATAAATGTAACAATGTATAAATGTAACAATGTATAAATGTAACAACGTATTAATGTATAATTGCATCAATGTAACAATGTATAAGTGTATAAATGTAACAACGTATAAATGTATAATTGTATCAATGTAACAATGTATAAGTGTATAAATGTAACAATGTATAATTGTATAAATGTAACAACGTATAAATGTATAATTGTATCAATGTAACGATGTATAAGTGTATAAATGTAACAACGTATAAGTAAAAGGCTGAGAGACAGCCTGGGTTTATGGGAGGGGCCTGTAGCCTCCGCTATATAGCTCAGGCCGGGCCTTGTCACTCACTCGTTGGCGTGCGCTGTTCTCACTAGTTGGCGTGCGCTGTTGGGCGGGACTTCCGGTGGCGCGGCGGACGTTTGTGGCGGTGGGAGCTTTCGGGACCAGAGGTTGCGGTGAGTTAGACCAAAGCGTAGGGGTGGTGTGGTACTAGGGCGGGTGCTGTGCTGGGTTTCGGTCCTGGCGTGGGAGGCACTTGGCAAGACGGGGATGCGCATTGCGCACACGCAGCGCTGATGCCGTAGCGGGAAATCGCATGTTCACATCCGGGGGCCTGCACGACCCGTCACTGGTCCCGGTGCGAACTGTTGCCCGCACTCGCAGGGGACACAACGATACGAGGGGTAGGTGTTTTGTGATATATGCATATACATACATGTTCAAAAGGCGCAAATAGTCAGTGGGTGGCGGTGCAGGCGCGCGGGCTCCCCCTCCTCGCTGCACCCGCCGTGGAAACATCCCGGGTTGTCATGGCGGGGGTAGGGGGGGGTGGGGGGACTAGCGCGCAGGTATACAGCTACACATTTATGTCTGGGTGGCCAGCAAGAGGCCGTTCATGCAAGAAGGGAGGTTTCCAGGGATACATGCATATGTGCACTTGTCGGGGGGGGGGGGGGGGGGGGTTGTCAGAACACCCAGTAGTAGTTATTTTAGGCATTCACAAGACCGCATGCGGAGGTATTTCATTTTGCAACAGCTGGAGGCACCCTGCTTCATGAGATGCTGAATTGAAGGTCGGTGGTGGGCGACAATTAAATATGATGCAGGTGGTTGTTGTCTCCAGACGGGGTAGTACCAGGAGGGCCCGACATTGGGGGGCCATGAACAATAGTTAGGGTAATCAAGGTAGTTTGATCGACCAATGGCGCACGTGGCGAGCATAGGTACCCACCCGTTTATTCGCTTATCGTCATTTCTCTTCATACTCTAGGTGTGCAGGTCAAGGGACAGCCTCTTGTCAAGGAGGGTAACTCGGCTTGAGGGGATTAGGTGGTTGTTGTTCAGTAGTAATGTAAGCTTGGCTATGCATAGGTGATCAAGTACTGAAGTCAGTGACGGTTGGTGTACAGCGGATAAGGTGGGTATACAGAGAGAATTTGTAGGTCAGTGTGTGATCTCACGCGGTGTGGTTTTAGGTTTATTATGGCATTCCGGTAGCGGGGTAGCTTAAGGTCTGTCACAATTATCATAAGGGGGGGGGGAGAATCTGATACAGGTTTTGGGGCACGTAAGACATAGATATGGTGGCGGGTACCCGACACGGCTTCGGGAAGTGAGTTGCAGTCCGATCACGTTTTTCGGCTTCTCGTTACGTTTCGCTAAACACCTGTCACGGCTACAGGTGGGGCTTGAAAGTCCTGTCATGGCTACAGGCATAGTGGCGCGGTTTGGCTCGGTGATGCGTTGCCCCTATGGGGCGGAACAGGCGGTCTCTGGATAGGCCGCTGGAGACCGGCAGGAGTGTTTCACCCCGTACGCAGATCGTTCGGCCTAATTGTGTTTTATTACAGATACAGGAAGGTTTGGTATGTGAGTTTGGCACGGTGTGGTCACCACGTGGGTAAGGGCATAGGTGGCAGGCGGTTAAATACGCATATTCATGTCTTGTCGGGGGGGGGGGGGTGTTCGGGGTTTATCTCGCAGACATGTCACACGGGTCGGATATTGAGGATCAGATGTCGATACCAGAGACGCCGTCCAGGGCCTCGGAACACGGCAGTTCGGTATCCTACAGGAATTGGACCATTCCCAAGATTTCGGCCGAGCTACGTAGACGTGGGGTCCCGTTCCCGGCTACCGCTAGAAAAGCAGAATTATATCGTATCATGATGGCAGAAGATCCAGGGCCTAGTCAGCAGGGAGACCAGTTGTCTTCCATCCAGGCAGCGCTTACGCAGCTGCGTGGTATGATGAGAGGTCTCTCCTCTTCCATGTCGGATTTCGGGCAAAGGATGGATTCAATGGAATCCAAATTGGCATCGGTGGTTACGGCAGGTACCTCAGCGGGTACAGTATCAGCAAGCGGGCAGGCCATCATGCCTGCAGACGGTTCGTCGCAGGTTGCATCCACGGCAGGATCAGTGACCGCAACCCACTCTCAGCCCAAGCCCTCAGGTACTGTTGGTACATCACCCCGGGTACTCCCGGCTCATTTCATACCCCAGAGTATCCGCAAGGATATTCTGGAAGGTAAAGATGTGAACTTGGCCTCGCTTCTCATTGCTTCACAGGATTTGGCAGACAGCAAGACTTTTGCGTGCGGCGAGGTGTCTGTCATTCTTAAGAGCAAGGATGTTCGATTAACCCGTAAACTTACGCTGCCGGAATTCATGCTGGCTTTCAGTGTTTATTGTGACGTAATTTGTTCAGCTCATCCGCATCGTAGAGAGGAACTTGACATTTATCTGTACAAACTCACTGATTTAGGCCACAAGTACGGGGGCACGGCTTTTTATGACTATCATCTGTCTTTTGCAGCTAAGGCCGCGGCAGCTCTGTTTCAATTTCAGCACAAAACTGACTGGGCGGAGATCGACACAGAGCTGTTTTGCCGTCACTTTGCGGGACTCAAAGCCCCGGCATGTGCTAATTGCAATTCTATTGCCCACACCACCGGATGGTGCGGGCGGGAGAATGAGCAAGCATCTTCCAGTGGTGGCAAAGGCACAAGTTCGCCCACAGGGTTTCAGCAGAAACCTTCTGCGGGTGTGGACAAGTTGGGTAGACCTATTAAGTATTTAGGTAGAGCTCAAGTATGTAACAACTATAATTGGTCAACATGTAATTATTCTCAATGTAGATTGCTGCATGTCTGTTCCCAATGTTTCAGGACGCACCCGAAAACCCAGTGCCCGCAGAGGAACGCCTGACTAGGCGTGGTGAATGTTGAGACTTTGTCCGAGTTCCTGCGGCAGCACCCAGACCCAGCCTGGGTTTCGTGGCTCTTGCAGGGATTCCAATGCGGTTTCCACACAGGCTTGGTAGCAGTGCCACAGCAGCCTCACACGTGTGGCAACCTGCAGTCGGCAATAAGGGATCCGGACACTGTCACCACGCTC
Organism: Hyla sarda; assembly: GCF_029499605.1. Lineage (NCBI taxonomy): Eukaryota > Metazoa > Chordata > Amphibia > Anura > Hylidae > Hyla > Hyla sarda. Next base: position 4,818,996 of record NC_079193.1, on the reverse strand, counting down.
ATTCAGGCAGAGGTACAGAAGGGTTTTGTCATAGGTCCTTTCTCGGAGATTCCTTTTGACTCATGGCGCATCAGCCCAGTTGGAGTGGTAATAGGAAAATTTTCCAATAAAATACGTTTAATTTATGACCTCTCAGCACCTCATTCTTGCAACATCCCCAGTTTAAATGCGTTGGTTCCGTCTGTGGAGTACGCCATGAAGTACGCCTCGGTAGACCAGGCCATTCAGGTCATCATTGAGTTGGGGACAGGAGCATGGCTTTCCAAAACGGATGTAGCAGACGCATTTAAATTACTGCCCATTCATCCGGAGCTTTGGAAATGGTACGGGATTCGTTGGCAAGGAAATTACTATTTTGCCACCAAACTTACGTTTGGGGCAAAGAGCAGTCCCTGGCTCTTCAATCAATTTGCAGCAGCCCTGCATTGGATTTTGGAGGCAGTGGTAGGCTGTCCCAAAGTAATCCATTATCTCGATGATTTTCTTGTCATTGAACCACCCATCGGGGCTCCGGTGGGTTTGGCAAATGTTAGGGGGCTATTTGATATTCTTCAAGTACCAGTGTCTGAGAAAAAAATGGAAGGGCCTAGCCATGTTATCACATTCCTGGGCATCATTTTAGATACGGTAAAAATGGAAGCCAGGTTACCCTTGGACAAGATAACGCGCATAGTAATGTAAGCCTTCATGAGGAACCATCGTTGTACGAGAGTAGAATTGCAGCGATTGTTAGGCATGCTTAATTTTGCAACCCGCATCATTCCCCAGGGGCGTTCTTTTGTTGCTAGGTTATTAGCCTTACTTCCTTCAGCCCGTGACCAGCTAGATACGATTTACCTAGGTGATGATGCCATGGAGGACTTGATAATGTGGCGCCAGTTCCTCCATTCATGGAACGGAGTGTCTTTTTTCACCCCGGTCACGGGTAGTCACGTGATCGGGATATTCTCGGATGCCTCACCTGCAGGGTTTGGAGCAATCTGGGAATCCCACTGGTTAGCGGGTCCATGGCCGGAGGAAGTGGCGCAGTTTGAGAATTTTTCTGTCACATCAGCACTCTTCGAAATCATTCCTATAGTGGCAGCTGCTTTTGTATGGGGCGAGTTCTGGAAAAGAAGGTCAGTCTCGGTATATTCGGATAATTCTGCAGTAGTAGACATCGTCAATAAAGGGAGGTCTAGATCATCCGTCATCATGTCTTTTGCGCGTAGGTTGACATGGTTATCTTTGACGCATGACTTTCATATCACATGTGTACATTTAGAGGGGGAGAAGAACGTGGCAGCAGATGCGTTATCACGAAATAATATGAACCTTTTCTTTCAGGTCATGCCTGGTGCGGACACAGCTGCCACACCAGTGCCGCCGCTCGCATATCTAATGTTGAATGCAATCGGTTGAAGTGTATAGCTAAAGATTTGATCAATAAAGCCTTATCAAAGAACACCGCAAAGGCGTATGCTCGTGCTTGGAGGGTTTATGGCGAATTCAAGAGTCGATTTCCTCAACAGGACCAAGACATTATTTCCTACATCCTTATATTTGTGGGTTTTTGCCACTCTGACCTTAAGTTAAGTCACAACACAATCAAGCAATATCTGGCAGGGGTGCAGCACTATTTAGCCTTGGAGAACCCAGGAGCAGCATCCATATTTTCGGCGCATGCGGTCCGTTCAATTCTCAGGGGGGTACAGAAGTCCCGACCTATCTCAGAGCATCAGAGACTGCCGATTTCAGGGCCTCTATTCAGACGACTGTCTGACCTCCTTGACACTAGTCCTTTCGGTAGGTTACGCAGTAGTGTTCTGAAAGCAGCCATATATCTGGCATTCTATGGCTTTCTCCGACCAGGAGAATTTACCAGTTCTCATGTAGGGAAATCTTCCTTACAGGTCAAGCAGCTACACATCTTCCCCAAGCATGCTCACTTGGTATTGGCATCCGCTAAAACATCTTTGGGACACACGAGGGTTCCCTATTATGCCACGGGACACGAGTGGTGTCCGGTAATGGTTCTCAGGGATTTCATGGCCACTCGGGGAACCACTTCCCCTCAAGATCCTTTATTACCCTTTCCAGTCAAACCGCTTACCACTACCATTTTCGTTTCTCACCTACGGTCCTTACTGAAGTCGTTAGGAGTTGAGGCTTCTCATTTCTCAGGTCACTCTTTTAGAATAGGGGCAGCTTCAGCAGCTTCCAGCAATCATGTCCCAGCGCATGTCATCAAGAGACTAGGCAGATGAAGGTCAGGGTGTTTCGCATCATATGTGCATGATCCGCAAGATGAGATGATTTATGCTGTAAAGTCTCTGGTTTTCTGAATAAACTATTATCCTATGACCTGAGGTTTTTTGCCCTCTTTTAGGTGTACCCTCGACAGCGGCTCGGGCACACCACTAGCCGCAGGTAGGATAGTAATAGGTACATAGGAATAGGTCAGGGGGAGGGTGGGAGGATTTCTGAACAGGCGGAAGGTGCCGACCATAAGTAAAAGGCTGAGAGACAGCCTGGGTTTATGGGAGGGGCCTGTAGCCTCCGCTATATAGCTCAGGCCGGGCCTTGTCACTCACTCGTTGGCGTGCGCTGTTCCCACCCCTCCCTCCCTCCCTTTTCTTTTCAGGCTAGGAAACTTATTTCATTTACCCAGGGTATGCCCTCTTTTAGGTGTACCCTCGACAGCGGCTCGGGCACACCACTAGCCGCAGGTAGGATAGTAATAGGTACATAGGAATAGGTCAGGGGGAGGGTGGGAGGGTTTCTGAACAGGCGGAAGGTGCCGACCATAAATGTAACAATGTATAATTGTATAAATGTAACAACGTATAAATGTATAATTGTATCAATGTAACAATGTATAAGTGTATAAATGTAACAACATATAAATGTATAATTGTATCAATGTAACAATGTAACAATTGTATCAATGTAACAATGTATAAGTGTATAAATGTAACAATGTATAAATGTAACAATGTATAATTGTATAAATGTAACAATGTATATTTGTATAAATGTAGCAATGTATAAGTGTATAAATATAACAATGTATGAATGTATAAATGTAACAATGTATAAATGTATAATTGTATAACTGTAACAATGTATAATTGTATAAATGTAACAATGTATAAGTGTATAAATGTAACAATATATAAACGTATAAATGTAACAACATATAAATGTATAATTGTATAAATGTAACAATGTATAATTGTATAAATGTAACAATGTATAAATGTATAAATGTAACAATGTATAAATGTAACAACGTATAAATGTATAATTGTATAAATGTAACAATGTATAATTGTATAATTGTATCAATGTAACAATGTATAAGTGTATGAATGTAACAATGTATAATTGTATAAGTGTATAATTGTATAAATGTAACAATGTATAAGTGTATAAATGTATCAATGTATAAATGTAACAATGTATAAGTGTATAAATGTAACAATGTATAAATGTATAAATGTAACAACGTATAAATGTATAATTGTATAAATGTAACAATGTATAATTGTATAATTGTATCAATGTAACAATGTATAAGTGTATGAATGTAACAATGTATAATTGTATAAGTGTATAATTGTATAAATGTAACAATGTATAAGTGTATAAATGTAACAATGTATAAGTGTATGAATATAACAATGAATAATTGTATAAGTGTATACTTGTATAAATGTAACAATGTATAAGTGTATAAATGTAACAATGTATAAATGTAACAATGTATAATTGTATCAATGTAACAATGTATAAGTGTTTGAATGTAACAATGTATAATTGTATAAGTGTATAATTGTATAAATGTAACAATGTATAAGTGTATAAATGTAACAATGTATAAATGTAACAATGTATAAGTGTATGAATATAACAATGAATAATTGTATAAGTGTATAATTGTATAAATGTAACAATGTATAAGTGTACAAATGTAACAATGTATAAGTGTATAAATGTAACAATGTATAATTGTATGAATGTAACAATGAATAATTGTATAAGTGTATAATTGTATAAATGTAACAATGTATAAGTGTATAAATATAATAATGTAACAATGTATAAATGTAACAATGTATAATTGTATGAATGTAACAATGTATAATTGTATAAGTGTATAATTGTATAAATGTAACAATGTATAAGTGTATAAATATAATAATGTATAAATGTATAAATGTAACAATGTATAATTGTATGAATGTAACAATGTATAATTGTATAAATAAAAACAATTATTAGACCATATATTAGTGCAAAAACTATTTAATACAGATGATTAATACAATTTATTTTGAGCACAATAAGCCACGCCCCTTACAAAAGTACAAAATTAATGAAGCAAGCTGTAAAAAAAAAAAAAAAAAATAGTCCAAAAACAATCATTAATAAGGAGCATAACATTCTTAGCTGGAAACACTCAAAACACACAAAAAATTGCAAATAAATAGTAAATGGTCTCTGTAAGTCACCATCGATCCTGAATTCAGCAGCCCCCATAACTATACCCGGACCTTGTGGGGCAGATGTGGAGCTGAGCAGCTGTATGGGGTGGGGGAGCGAGGGGAAGACAAAGACACTGTAGGGCCCCATAGCACAATTCAGATGTCCTGTTATTGTGGCCCTCGATGGACATGGGGTCCTCGTGTCTAACAATGAGCCATCTTACATATCATACATTCAATGGTGGAGAAGCCACCGAAATGATTTATAGAGTCATCATCTATGTGGACTTCATTATAACGGGGTGTCCTGAGGGTCTCTTCTCCATCGTTGGCTTCCATTGGGTTCTTCTCCATGGAGGGATCTGGTTTCCCAGTGGTAGAATCTGAATCGTCTTTAGAAGTTTCTTGTTTCTCGTCTTGCAGATATTTCATTAAAGCTTCTTTATCCTCCAAAGACAACTAAGAAAAGAAGAAGGAGGTATAAGGGTTAATTCACATCACCTCTTTGCTATATGGCTGCATATACAACCCTACAGCAAACTGCATTCATCGACCACCCATACAAAGGCTTACACAACTAGATGTATCCCGGGGGGTCCCACAGCACTGAGGAATGGCTTCTGCACATCCCCTGGCTGTAGGGGTCTGCGGGTGGCTGTAGTGACTTTTGTAGTAACGCTTGTACTACTCCCGTAATGGAACATAGTCTGTTCAATGTTGGGCCTAAGGAACCGATCGCACAGGGTCTGACTGGTGAGACCCCCTACAATCATTACTTATAAACAAGGGGAGCAGACGGCCACGTCACTCCGATCCCCAGCCAGCCGGTGAAGTGAAGAGTTGAAGGGGTCTGAGCTGTAACTTCATATTTTCCGCCGGAACCCCTGATTTGCCGGCATCAACTGGCCAATCACAACTCTCAGCGGGGAATGGGAAATTACAGTGATGTGAATTCATTTTACTGGGAGCCATGGGGAAAAAGCATGCAATGCCACCCACCGCCCTGGCCTGAGACATCCCTCCTCGACATTGTATATTCAGTAGTGACCGGGGTTGAAGACTTTCTGGGTACATTGTATATAGTGACCCGGGGTGAAGACTTTCTGAATACATTGTATATAGTGATCGCCGGTGAAGACTTTCTGGATACATTGTATATAGTGACCGGGGGTGAAGATTTTCTGGATACATTGTATATAATGACTGGGGGTGAAGATTTTCTGGATACATTGTATATAGTGACCAGGGGGTGAAGACTTTCTGGATACATTGTATATAGTGACCAGGGGGTGAAGACTTTCTGTATACATTGTATATAATGACCGAGGATAAAGACTTTCTGGAAACATTGTATATAGTGACAGGGGGGTGAAGACTTTCTGAATACATTGTATATAGTGATCGGGGCTGAAGACTTTCTGAATACATTGTATATAGTGACCAGGGGGTGAAGACTTTCTGTATACATTGTATATGGTGACCAGGGGTGAAGACTTTCTGGAAACATTGTATATAGTGACCGGGGGGGGGGGTGAAGACTTTCTGAATACATTGTATTTAGTGATCGGGGGTGAAGACTTTCTGAATACATTGTATTTAGTGACCAGGGGGTGAAGACTTTCTGAATACATTGTATATAGTGATCGGGGGTGAAGACTTTCTGAATACATTGTATATAGTGACCAGGGGGTGAAGACTTTCTGGATAGATTGTATATAATGACCGAGGGTAAAGACTTTCTGGAAACATTGTATATAGTGACCGGGGAGGTGAAGACTTTCTGGATACATTGTATATAGTGATCGGGGGTGAAGACTTTCTGAATACATTGTATATAGTGACCGGGGGTGAAGACTTTCTGAAAACATTGTATATAGTGATCAGGGGTGAAGACTTTCTGGATACATTGTATATAGTGAGCGGGGCTGAAGACTTTCTGAAAACATTGTATATAGTGATCGGGGGTGAAGACTTTCTGGATACATTGTATATAGTGAGCGGGGCTGAAGACTTTCTGAATACATTGTATATAGTGATCGGGGGTGAAGTCTTTCTGGATACATTGTATATAGTGATCGGGGCTGAAGACTTTCTGAATACATTGTATATAGTGATCGGGGGTGAAGACTTTCTGAATACATTGTATATAGTGACCCAGGTAAAGACTTTCTGGATACATTGTATATAGTGACCGGGGGTGAAGACTTTCTGGATACATTGTATATAGTGACCGGGTGTGAAGACTTTCTGGATACATTGTATATAGTGATCAGGGGGGAAGACTTTCTGGATACATTGTATATAGTGATCGGGGGTGAAGACTTTCTGGATACATTGTATATAGTGATCGGGGGTGAAGACTTTCTGGGTACATTGTATATAGTGACCGGGGGTGAAGACTTTCTGGATACATTGTATATAGTGATCGGGGGTGAAGACTTTCTGGATACATTGTATATAGTGATCGGGGGTGAAGACTTTCTGGATACATTGTATATAGTGACCGGGGGTGAAGACTTTCTGGATACATTGTATATAGTGACCGGGTGTGAAGACTTTCTGGATACATTGTATATAGTGACCGGGTGTGAAGACTTTCTGGATGTATTGTATATTGTATATATTGTATTTTTGGCACATATCAACATATACATTGTATAGAAAATGTGAGTCTTTCTATCTTAGAGGTAACTATAAAAGAAGCATTTCTAAGAGTCAGCAGTTACCGTTAGGTATGAATGCTGGTGCATGTATAGGACTGGGGAGAGGGGTTGGGGTGATGTATAGGATTGGGGAGAGGGGTTGGGGTGATGTATAGGATTGGGGAGAGGGGTAGGGGTGATGTATAGGACTGGGGAGAGGGGTTGGGGTGATGTATAGGATTGGGAAGAGGGGTTGGGGTGATGTATAGGATTGGGGTGAGGGGCTAGGGTGATGTATAGAATTGGGGTGAGGGGCTAGAATGATGTATAGGGGTGAGGGGCTGGGGGGATGTATCAGATTGGGGTGTGGGGTTGGGGAGATCTATAGGATTGAGGTGAGGGGTTGTCATGATGCATAGGATTGGAGCTGGGGTAATGTATAGGATTGAAATGAGGGGCTGGGTGATGTATAGGATTGGAATGAGGGGCTGGGGTGATGTATAAGATTAGGGTGAGGGGTTGGAGTGATGTATAGGATTGGGGTGAGGGGTTGTGGTGATGTATAGAATTGGGGTTAGGGCTGGGTGATTTATAGGATTGGGGAGAGGGGCTGGGGTGATGTATAGGATTGGGGAGAGGGGCTGGGGTGATGTATAGGATTGGGGAGAGGGGTTGTGGTGATATATAGGATTGGGGTGAGGGATTGTGGTGATGTATAGGATTATGGAGAGGGGATGGGGTGATGTATAGGATTGAGGTGAGGGGTTGTGGTGATTTATAGGATTGGGGTGAGGGGTTGTGGTGATGTATAGGATTGGGGTGAGGGATTGTGGTGATGTATAGGTTTGGGGTGAGGGGTTGTGGTGATGTATAGGATTGGGGTGAGGGGTTGTGGTGATGTATAGGATTGGGGTGAGGGGTTGTGGTGATGTATAGGATTGGGGTGAGGGCATGGGGGTGATGTATAGGATTGGGGAGAGGGGCTGGGGTGATGTATAGGATTGGGGAGAGGGCAAGGGGGGTGATGTATAGGATTAAGGTGAGGGGCTGTGGTGATATAAAGGATTGAGGTGAGGGGTTTGGGTGATGTATAGGATTGGGGTGAGGGGCTGGGGTGATGTATAGGATTAGGGGTGAGAAACTGGGTGATGTATAGGATTGGGGTGAGGGGATGGGGTGATGTATAGGATTGGGCTTAGAGGCTGGGGTGATGTATAGGATTGGGAAGAGGGGCTGGGGTGATGTATAGGATTGGGAAGAGGGGCTGAGGTGATGTATAGGATTGGGGTGAGGGGTTGGGGTGATTTATAGTATTGGTGTGAGGGGTTGTGGGGATGTATATGGTTTGGGGCGAGGTGTTAGGGTGATGTATGGGATTGGGTTGAGAAGACTGACCTTGAAGCTGGAGCTGCGGCAAACACATCCTGCGCACCGACGACTCTTGCAGCACATGGGCTGATCCTGACCCCTCACCGACCACAGGAGAAATGATGCAGCGACAAGCAGGAAGAACCCCGGACCCCTCATGGCTCCGCAGATATCACTGTGCAGTACAAGCGGAAGAATGAGGAGCAGGACCGTCCAGACACTGCTCTAATATACAGAAGCCTCACCCTATAGATAATTATATGTTATGTAACCAAATCTGAGGGTGTGTAATACCAGGAAATATATATGTGAGATGATGGGTCTGATTATACTTCAAATACTGTATTGTAATGTATGTACACAGTGACCTCACCAGCAGAATAGTGAGTGGAGCTCTGGAGTATAATACAGGATATAACTCAGGATCAGTACAGGATAAGTAATGTAATGTATGTACACAGTGACCTCACCAGCAGAATAGTGAGTGGAGCTCTGGAGTATAATACAGGATATAACTCAGGATCAGTACAGGATAAGAAATGTAATGTATGTACACAGTGACCTCACCAACAGAATAGTGAGTACAGCTCTGGGGTATAATACAGGATATAACTCAGGATCAGTACAGGATAAGTAATGTAATGTATGTACACAGTGACCTCACCAGCAGAATAGTGAGTGGAGCTCTGGAGTATAATACAGAATATAACTCAGGATCAGTACAGGATAAGTAATGTAATGTATGTACTCAGTGACCTCACCAGCAGAATAGTGAGTACATCTCTGGAGTATAATACAGGATATAACTCAGGATCAGTACAGGATAAGTAATGTAATGTATGTACACAGTGATCTCACCAGCAGAATAGTGAGTACAGCTCTGGAGTATAATACAGGATATAACTCAGGATCAGTACAGGATAAGAAATGTAATGTATGTACACAGTGACCTCACCAGTGGAATAGTGAGTACAGCTCTGGAGTATAGTACAGGATATAAATCTAGATTTTCCTAGCTTGTGACGGAAAATATTAGTTATATGAAGACAGGAGGCGAGTATCTTATGCATTAATCTTTCTTTATTAATGCCCATAGCAGAATTTTTATAACTTCTTTTTAATAAAATTCAAACAAAAAACTACAACTCCCAGCAGTCCTAGCAATGCTGTAAGCCACGCCTAGGCTGGTGGTCCCTATATAATGGACTACCACAGGATGATCCTCCTCTTTCTTGATGCGATGAACTCAGCAACACTGGAACACGATAGCCATCCGGAGCACCGTACCGCCACTGGAGTCTTCGGCCAGCCGGCCCGCACTCCCCGACTCCAAGTCTGGAACCTCACCAACAATTCTATCCCAACGGGGATTGCATCGGAGGGACGTCATCCCAACAGGGGATGAAGAAAACCGAAAAGCTGCACGAACAGGTCAATCACCAACATGGACACGTCGTCGATTTTCAGTAACCTGAGGAGAGACAAAGACATCTGTCACAGGGTTGGGTCGGGAGGGAAGATACTCGCCTCCTGTCTTCATATAACTAATATTTTCCGTCACAAGCTAGGAAAATCTAGATTTATATATCAGACAGGAGGCTCCTATCTTATGCAAGTTCAAAGCTAACAGTCAAGAATGATACATCAATACATAAGATATGTAAGCTGTTATAAGACCGACATGGAAATATGTTCCTCCGGTCGGAAGTAGAAATGGCGAAAAGTGGTCTCAGAAGACCAATCCGCAGCCATTAACAGGTCGGAAAGGGAGCCCCCTGAAGAGACTACCTTAGTAGCCATCGCTCCCCTGGTGGAATGAGCACCAAACAGGGAAACGTCTATACCAGCCAGAGCCATGGCGGAACGCACCCAATGTGCCAACGTGGCTGACGAAACCGGGAGGTGCGGCTTAACGTACGAAACGAGAAGTTGGGAGGAATGCAAGGAGCGCAAGGCGGCAGTCTGCGATTCGTACGCCTGTAGGCAACGGACAACGCAGAGCCGCGGATGATCTGGAAAAAACGGGTAAAAGACCGAGTGAATACCAGTCTTAGTCCTACGGACCACTGAAAAACTAATTCCCTGAGGCGAAAATTGTCGCCTAGAAACGTCCAGGGCCCTTACGTCTGACACCCTCTTGACTGAAACTAAACACAAGAGCACCGTCAGTTTAAAGGACAACAGTTTCAGGGAAAGATCGATGTTGTCTTCCCAGGTGGAAAACATATCAAGCACCCTGGAAACATCCCAGGTTGATTGGTATCTGGGCCGCGGGGGTCGTTGAAACTTCACGCCTCTCAAAAGTCTACACACCAACGGGTGTTTTCCAACCGGTAAGGAATCCACCGGGCAGTGATAGGCTGAGATAGCCGACCGATAGACATTAATAGAGCTATATGACTTGCCGGATTCGAAAGAATCAGCCAAGTAATTCACCACTACTGGCACAGGTGCCTGTACGGGATAAACCTGTCGTTGATCACACCAACACACCCAGAGTCTCCAGGCTGATCGATATGCCGATCTAGTCCCGGGGGCCCAGGCCAAGGCGAGGAGGTCCCTAGCTGACTTTGAAAGGTCGCTATCTGCATCTGGGATCCCGAAACCAACCACGCCAGGAGAGGCAGGTTGCCCTCCATAATTAGAGGGTGAAGACCCTTGGTCGGGTTGGTGAGCAGCTGTGGAAAGTGGGGAAGCAATCTGGGGTAATCCACCGACATTCCCAGAAGGAGGGGAAACCATGGTTGTGTCGGCCACCATGGGGTGATCAGCACCACCGTCGCATTCGAGTTCGTTATCTGTAAGAGGACCCTGGGAATCAACCGAAAGGGGGGAAACGCATAATGCGTGCCCCTCGGCCATATCTGGCGGAAAGCGTCCACCGCGTGCGCCTCCGGGTCCGGCCTCCAGCTGAAAAAGTGAGGCAGTTGGCGATTGAGGCGAGAGGCGAATAGGTCCAGGTGGCACGGACCCCATAGTTGCCTCAACTGAAGAAAAACGGAACGATTCAGCCGCCAATCGCTGGAATCGAGCAGATAGCGGGAATTCCAGTTGGCAACCATATTGGAGACCCCCGGAATATACTCCGCAATTGGGATTATTTCGCGGGCTAGGCAGAAGTGCCAGAAGTCTTTTGCAACGTTCGTCAGGACCCTGGATTTGGTGCCCCCTAAGCGGTTGACGTATTGCACCGCTGCCACATTGTTCATGCGCAGTAAAACACAGCAATTGGACGCTTGTGGTATGAGACTCCTGACGGCGAAAAACGCCGCTAAGAGTTCCAGCGCATTGATGTGAAGAGTAGCTTCGGAAGCGGACCATGTCCCTCCTGTGAAGGAGCCTCCGCACCGGGCACCCCAACCCCGTCGACTCGCGTCCGACTCGATGATAACGTCCGGACTGGAATTGAAAATGGTCTTGCCGTTCCATTCGACGGCATGACGAAGCCACCATCGCAATTCCTCGGTGGTCTCCGGACAGAGGGGTATCTCGTCTGCATATCTGAGACCCTGCCTCAGATGAATGATCTTGAGCCTCTGCAGGGCCCTGTAGTGAAGCGGGGCCGGGAAGATAGCCTGGATAGAGGCCGCTAGGAGACCCACCAGTCGCGCTAGCGCACGCAAGGATAAATAACCCTTTCGTAGCACCGCCCTGATTTCTTTGCGGATCAGGGTGAGTTTTGACCTGGGGAGACGGAGGACGGCCTGATTGGTGTCCACCAGAAATCCTAAGAACTCCATCTCCTGGGCTGGGATGAGAATAGACTTCTCTAAGTTGATTAGGAATCCCAGCCCTTGTAACAATGACATCGTCCATGTCATATGGAGATATGCCTGAGGTTTGGAATAAGCCATGATGAGTAGATCGTCTAGATAGATGATCAGACGAACATCTCGGCTTCTCAAGGACGCCACCACGGGTTTCATGAGTTTGGTGAAACACCACGGGGCGGAGGATAGTCCGAATGGAAGGCAAGTAAACTGCCACATTCGGTCCCTCCAGAGGAATCGAAGTAGGTGTTGTGATTCCCCGTGGATCGGGACGGTGAGGTAGGCGTCCTTCAAGTCTATTTTCACAAGCCAGTCCCCCGGCTGCGGAAGGTCCCGAAGGAAATGAATGCCTTCCATCTTGAAATGTCGATACTTGACATGTTGGTTCAAGTCCCGGAGGTTGATCACGGGACGATAACCGCCCCCTTTTTTCTTTACTAAGAAGAGGTTGCTTACGAAGCCCGGAGAGGACGGGTCCACCTCCATGACCGCCTGCTTGGCTTGGAGTTCTTGTAACTCTTTGTCTATGAGTGCAACGTTTTGGTTTGTGAATCGGATAGGGGGAGGGATAACATTTAGAATCGGTAGCGACTGGAGGTCTATGAGAAATCCCGCTACTGTGTGTAGAATCCATGCGTCTGCCGTAATCGCAGACCAGGCGTGGATAAAATACCTCAGGCGCCCCCCCCCCCACAGGGATATGAGCAAGGGGAGTGAAAGGTGTACTCACCAGTAGGAGGTCGGGATCGAGGGTAACCACGTCCGCCGCGGCCACGCCAGGGTCTGCCCCTGGGTGGAAAGAAGGGCGCTGGTTGCGCCACGGGCATAGGGTAGGATGGAGCTTGAGAGTACTGGAACTGAGAAGGGGTTCTGCCCTGTGGCCTATAGGGTGGGGTGCGGCCGGCAGATCGGCCTCTACCTCTGCCGGCCTTAGGGAAAACCTTATTGGTCCCCGATTTTTTCAAAGACGTTTGGGCTTTGTCTAAGCTTGTGAAAAGCCCAACGAACTTGTTGATGTCCTTTATCAAGGAATCCCCAAACAGCATTCCGTCTGCTGACGGGCCAGGCTCAGATTCTGCCAGGTGGGACAATTGGGGATCCAGGTGCATCAATATTGATCGGCGCCTCTCTATAGAGCAAGTAGTGTTAGCGCTGCCAGCTAGGCAGACCGCTCTCTGTGCCCAACCTCGCAGCTGTTGGAGATCCACAGGCTGATCAGATGCAGCTGCTTGCTCTGATAAATTTAGAATTTTCGTGAGGGGACCCATTAGGTCCAGAATACGGTCCTGGATAGATTTAAAGGACCTCTCAATCCCTTTTTTAGGGAATTTCCCTGATTTTAACAGGTATTTAGTGAGAATTGGGTCTACCTCTGGGGTAGCTACTGCCTTTCTAGGGATGAAGGGCCTAGGGCACTCAGCTCTCAATTTGTTTCGGCTAGTCCTATCCAGGGACTTACGTGCCCACGACTCTACGTATTTAGATACGTGAGGCAACGGTGTCCATTCACCAGAACGGGGATGAGAGATGCCGTCTGGGTGGAAGAATGGTTCGCCTAGGGCATCTAGGAGGACCTCGCCCTGCGTTGCAGGGTTGGCGTCTGTGTCGATCGCCGTGTCCCCAGCATCATCATGAAAAGATTCAGACTCAGAATGATCCGATTCGTTGGAAGTATCCGATGAGTCCTCATCTGAGGTATCAACAAATGAGTCGGGTTTAGCCCGTCTAGCGGATCTATGCCCCTTCACATGTATCTCCCTGGGGCCCAGGGGTCGAGTGGTGTCTGAGGGATGCTGGGGTTGGTAACTCGTGGTTGGAGCTGCCTGGAGCATATTGTTGTCTTCCCCTGCCGGGGAGTCATGTGCTGCCTGGGAATGTTTGCGTTTATGGGACGCTTTCCCTTTCTTAATAGGCGGTTCGCCACCTTGTGAAGGTAGCGGTAAAAAAGTCACTGGCTGTTGGGCTTTAGTGATCACAGTGACTGAGGCCAGAGCTGCTTGGACAGATTGATTAATGAGGTCCTGAATCTGGCTTGCACTCATAAATTGTGCTGAGTCTGTAGAGAAGACCTCCCCTCTGAGGGGGGTAGCAGTAGGTTCCTCAGCCATGGATGTAAGAGAAGGGGTTAACAAATATAGTATATACAGCACCTGCTAAGGGTGAGGTAAGTAGCTGAAGATCTCTTTTCCAGTAGGAGAAGGACCAATGAAAGGAGTAGGTCTAAATATATATATATATATATATATATATATATATATATATAACTCTCTATCTATGGGGATAGCACTAAGTAGGAGAGTGGAATAAATTCCCTCTCTACACTGCTTACAGGCTCCGTCCTCTACGCCGTCCGCGCTGTAACTGGCGCAGCGGCGTGAGGGGAAGCCGATAAGCTCCGGCTCCCAGGGATGGAGTCTCGTGAGACTACGTCCCCTGGAGCCGATTGGACGCCGCAGGAACGCCCGCTGAATACGTCAGCAGGAGCGAAGGGGAAGAAGGAGGAGGAGGAGGACACGCCCCCCCGCCTGCGCGCGCGAAGAGAGCGCGGGAAGAAGATAATGAGAAGGAAGAAAGGCGCAAAGGTAAAATGGTGCCGAGGATAGGAAGGAAAGGAGGGGGGGGGGAGGGGAGGAGAAGGAACGGGAAACAGAGAAAGGAATGCGGCGATACCTGAACCGGAGGGTCGGCTCCGGCACCTGGTATAACCCCAACACAGGAAAAGGGGGGGGGGGGAAGGTCTACTATAGAAAGTAATGGAGAAAATGTAATGCAAGGTATATATATATCTGAAAGAGGTACCTTAGGGTATCTGCACAGAATATGAAGTAAATATGAAGTAAATATAACGTTATACAATAAAAGCCATATGAGAACTTATCTGTATGTATGCTGCTATGAGCAGAAAGAAAGAGCAGGATCATCCTGAGGCAGTCCATTATATAGGGGCCACCAGCCTAGGCGTGGCTTACAGCATTGCTAGGACTGCTGGGAGTTGTAGTTTTTTGTTTGAATTTTATTAAAAAGAAGTTATAAAAATTCTGCTATGGGCATTAATAAACAAAGATTAATGCATAAGATAGGAGCCTTCTGTCTGATATATAACTCAGGATCAGTACAGGATAAGTAATGTAATGTATGTACACAGTGATCTCACCAGCAGAGTAGTGAGTACAGCTCTGGAGTATAATACAGGATATAACTCAGGATCAGTACAGGATAAGTAATGTAATATATATACACAGTGACCTCACCAGCAGAATAGTGAGTACAGCTCTGGAGTATAATACAGGATATAACTCAGGATCAGTACAGGATAAGTAATGTAATGTATATACACAGTGATCTCACCAGCAGAATAGTGAGTACAGCTCTGGAGTATAATACAGGATATAACTCAGGATCAGTACAGGATAAGTAATGTAATGTATGTACACAGTGATCTCACCAGCAGAGTAGTGAGTACAGCTCTGGAGTGCTGACCAATTAGTTGCGGGTGTGGTCGTGCTTCAGCTGTGCTGTGTGTGTCTGCTGTGTCTCCTGAGCTCCAGGGAATTACCATCTGTTCCACCTGGGGCCTGCTTCCTCCTCCCCAGGGAGGGAGTGGGTTTCCAGGCATGAGTGAGGGAGGCGAGGCCCAGGCTTCTGCTCCTCGGAATAGGCCGCAGGGGAGCAGTAGAAGCCAGCAAGCGGCCGGAACATCGGAGGATTTGGGGGTGAGGCGTTCCACCAGGAGTCGCAGCAATGCTGCTCCAACTCCCCCCACAGAGGCGAGAAGCTCCAAGGCTGGATCCACCTCGGGAAAGCTGGGTGCTTCCAGCGGAAAGCTGGGTTCATCAGGAAGAAGGCAGAGTGCTCACGGAGGTGAAGCCGACCTCAGTGAGGAAGGCTGGGGAGTGCTGAGGACCCGGGAGTCTATTTCCACCTATACCTCCCGGGTAAAAAGTCACCTCCGTGAGTATGAAGACCATCAGGAGGCTCGGAGAGGAACTGCGCTGTGCCCGGGCCAAGGCCAAGATTACTCCAAAAAGGAAAAAGACAGAGATCCAGGGGCAGATAAAGACACTAATGTCTGAAATACAAGTTTTGGAGGAGAGGAGAGCCGAATTATTGGAGAAGAGTGGTCCATTTAAAGAGAAACTGGAAAATGAGGAGCGCTTCAGGGTGACAGAAGAAGAAAAAAATAAAAGGTTGATGGGGCTGCAACCTGAGAGCCAGGTGGATGATGTGGAGGAGATGGAGGAAGAACTACAGCCAGATCCACCTGGTGGCCTGCGGCAACAGCAGCAGGCCCCGTACAGTGGGCCCCCTGCACAGCAACCAGCAGTATCACCTGCCGACTCAGGGGAGGACAGTGACAGCAGCTACCAGGGAGGGGCGCTAATGGCCCAGATCCGCATGCTGGAATCCCCAGTGTGTCCTCAGAACCTGATGTTTGGAGATGAGCTCCCAAATGAGGCACCTGGGGGTAAGAAGAAAAAGAAGACCAAGCCAAAGCAGCAAGAAGTGGTGAGTTACATCTACACCCCCCTCCCTGTATACCCTGAGTCGGCCGCAGGGTCAGCTCATTGTGCAAGCCCCGTTACCCAGCCCAGCCCGTGTTCTGTAGTGGACTCGGTGCAAAGGTGCGGGGAGAGTACAGATACTAAAAGGGCGCAGAGCTCCATGCCTGTTTGCAGTAGCAGGGATGAAGCAGAGAAGGCATCGTCCGAAAGGCCGTACAGTGAGGGCGGCCCAGCGGTGGGCAGAGAGGCAGACTCCGGTGCTGTAGTTCGCTCCCCTGTGGGAGAGGGGGGTGACTCAGTGCCGGAGGTAGCAAAGGGCATAACGGACACTCCCAAAAGTGAAGAAAAACGTTTGTTTTGTATTGGTGCCGCTGATCCCATTGATCAGCGGCGCCATGAAAAGACTGGAGATGATGCTGATGAGGCGGAGGGCACTAATAAGAACAGGGCTGGGGCCTCCTCTAGACCGGGCAAGCATGCTGCCCGGTCCCTTAAAGGGCCAGCGGAGGTTGTCCCAGCCCTAGTGCCCCGTGATGCTGAGGCCGGATTATCTGTTTCTGGTCCAGCCAGTGTGAATGAGAAGGTAAATGGGGGTACGGGGTGTATGACTGGGGAGCGGATGGAGGTTAATATTATTGGAGAAGGTGATTTTGCTGTTGCTGTAATTGGGGGTGGTGGTGATGGGACTACAGATGATGTTATTGGAAACAATGTTGTTGGGGGAAGTGCTAATGTTGTTATTGGGGGTGGTGGGGATGTTGTCATTAGAAGTGGTGTAGGTGTAGGGTCTGGTCCGGTTGCCCCCCCAGTGGTGACAGATCATAGGAGTTATGCCAATGTCACTGCTGGGGGAAGTAGAATACTTTCTTCGTCTCCTGACTCTAGGGACGGTTTATTGCAGCGACGTCTCCTGGAGGCTCTGAAAAAGGGGGAAAGGTCGATTAATGTAGAGGGTAGAGCAGTTGATCTGTCTTACTGGATAGAGAGACACGGTCTCTCTGCCTTCCGAGAGAAAAGAGGGGGCGATACTGTGTGGTCCCTCCCAACAGCCGGGGCAGGTAGTAACCGTAGGAATGTGGTCCGTCTTCGGTGGCAGGGCGAAGATATGTGTCCTTCAAGGACCAAAGTGGTTGAGCTCTTGCTAAAGATGGGCTTCAAGGCAGTTGATATCTTCGCCTTGATACATCCCTACGGTGCTCCTGAATTCGATATCAGTTTTGTTCGGCCAGAGGGGCTTGAGCTTTTCTGGTCGAATTATGAATTGGTAAAGAATGAGCCCGGCTGGCGAGACTTTGCCGTACAGGCATTGTCTCGTCAAAACGAAATCAAGAGAGTGACCGTTTTGACCCGTAACGAATCACTCTCTTGTGTTGACATCATCACCTGGTTAGGACGGTATGGCGAGGTAATGGGGGTCCCGCAGAAGAACAGGGACGAGTTTGGCATCTGGTCAGGAGCCTGGACGTTTCTGGTAAAACTTAAACGTTCAGGAAATACAGTTACCCATATTCCATCCTCTGCCTTTCTCGGCAGGGATCGTATCCAGATTTTCTACCGGGGTCAGCCGAAGCTCTGTCACAGATGTGGTGACCCCACACACTTCAGTGCAAACTGTACGGTGCAGAAATGTGCCTTGTGTGGGGGTGTAGGCCATCTTGCCGCATCTTGTGCGGAGATTAGGTGTCACCTGTGTGGTGACTTAGGTCACCCATTCAGTCGTTGTCCTCGTTCTTTCGCTAATGCAGTCTTGTCCCCAGCGGGTGAAGATCACGAGCCGGAATCTGCTGGGGAGGGGACTAGCAGGGGTGGAGGAACTGAGGGGTCAGTGAGGAACAGCAAGAGAAAGACACCAGCCCAACTAAGACGTCTTGATAAACGCCAAAGGGATAGGGTGATGGGGAAAGCCCGGGTTACTGGGACGACCTCTCATTCTGTCCCAGAGGCCAACCTTGCTGCTGAGACCCTGAGGGATGGCGAGCTGAATGAGGAGGTCAGGAGGATCCAGAATGAGGAAGGTGCCATCTCCTCAGATAGCGTGGAGGAGGATGATGTGGGATGGCAGAAGGAGACACGAAAGCGGGGTACAAGTAAAAAAAAAAGGGAGATTTAAGATCTTCTCCCACTCCGGTCCAGGTGCCAAAGGAAGGCAAAACTGACTCCCCTCTGGTTGGCCTTTCCAATCGATTCCGACCCCTCAGGGACATCTCCTCCTCTTCTTCGGAAGGGGAGGATGAGGGGGAGGTGGCAGAGGGGCTTCCAGGGAGCGCCGAGTCCTCTACCCCTGGGGAGGTTATGTCCTCGGGGGAAGGGACTGGCCTAGAATCCGGAGACGAGGAAAGTAAAACGACGTCTGGTGAGATGGACACTTCCATTTCTCTAAAGAGGGTGAAGAGTTCTTCAGATGTGGAGGGTGAGAAGGGGAGTGGGAAAAAGAAAGCTGTTTAACTCAATCACCCTTGATGGCGGCACCCTCTCCGTTGACGCTGGCGTCCATTAATGTCGCCAGCATTAAGTCAGATACAGCTCGTTTTGCTGCCTATGATTTTTTTGCCCATATTAATGCTGATATTTTATTTTTGCAGGAGACCAGGCTTACAGATATGTCATCTATCTACAAGGCTAAAAGAGAGTGGAGGAATGGGCCCTCCTACTGGTCTCTTGGGGCCGAGCCGTATAGCGGAGTGGCGGTCCTTTTTACCGCAGCGGTAGAATGCCGACGGGTTATCGAGTTAGAAATGGGGAGGTGCCTGATCTTAGATGTCCTCATGAGGGGACAAGAACTTCGCCTTATTAACATCTACGGCCCACAGTCTAAGTGGGACCGGAAGTGCCTCTTTATGAGGATCAAGCCCTATCTTTTTACAAGTCGGCAGGTGGTCTTTGGAGGGGACTTTAATGCTGTCACGAGGCCCCAAGACAGGGGAGGTGCCAGAGACAAGCTGACTTATGATAGCGTCGCCCTTAATAGCATAGCGAGTGAGGCTCGCCTGGTGGATGTCCACATCCGGCACACCCCAGGCCACACGGGATTCACCTATCATAGGGGTAGTTGTAGGTCTAGGATAGACAGGTTTTATTTAAAGGAGGAAGCCGTCTCTTCAGCAGTGTCTGTTGTTGAGGTGGAGTTCTCCGATCACTGTTTAATTTTGTTTTCTCTGAATGTCACAGAGACCCCCCGGATGGGCAGAGGCTATTGGAAGCTGAATTCGTCTCTCTTGGAAGAAGCGGAGATAAGACAGTCCTTTGAGGATTTTCTTCAGAGCCAGGTACCATTGCTGGGCCTTTGTAACAGTAAGTCAGAGTGGTGGGAGATCTTCAAGGAAAGGGTTGCGAGATTCTTCCGCCAGCTCTCGGGCCTCAGAAGCCTAAACAGGTACCGCTTGTACCAGGGCCTGAGGAAGAAACTTGAGAACCTTGTCTCGACTGGAGGTAGCCGAGAGGATATCTCCAGAGTGAAGTCCTTGTTGATGAAGTGCCAGTACGACAGACACGCATCTTTGGTTTTTGAGAGGGATTACGGGAAGTACCGCTCGCCCGACCCTTACAGAAACTGCAAGATGTCAGTGAATAGTAAAATAGTCTCAGGACTGATTGATAGTACGGGATCCTTGAAAAGGTCCAGATCAGGGATCCTGGAGGTCGTCAGATCCTTCTACTCGCACCTCTTGGGAAGGAAGGATCTAGATCGAGATAAGGTATCAGCTTTCTTGGCTGAAACCATCCCTGAACCAGGAGTAGACCCCTCTCTTGACGTTTTGACAGAGATGATCCGGGAAGAGGAAGTCAGGATGGCTATTGATGGGCTTGCCCTCAAGAAGTCACCCGGTCCGGATGGCTTAACATCTGAATTCTATAAGACCTTTAAGGACACTTTGGTTCCCCTCTTGACTGCGGTTTTTAATGAGTGTCTATCCTCGGGCACTCTGCCAAAGTCAATGAGGAGGTCAGCGCTGATCATCCTGTCAAAGGGTAAAGACCCGTCCCACATTGAGAATTGGCGTCCCATAGCACTTCTCAATGCGGACAGAAAGATTCTGGCAAAAGTGCTGTTTAACCGGCTGGTGGAGTTTGCACCCCGGCTCCTTTCGGGGGCTCAGCATTGCTCTGTTCCGGGCCGCAGTACATTCAGTGCTGTGCTCAGTGTCCGAGAGGCTGTGGAGCAGGGTAGGGCTGGCCACTGGAAGGGGTACTTGGATCAGGCAAAAGCGTTTGATCGGGTTAACCATGAGTACCTCTGGTCTGTCCTTCTGAGATATGGCCTGCCAGGGGGTTTTGTTGATTGGCTTAAGATCTTGTATGTAGGGGCAGAGAGTTTCCCGCTTGTGAATGGTTGGATTGGCCGCTCTTTTGAGGTTGGGTCTGGTGTCCGTCAGGGTTGTCCTTTGAGCCCTTTGCTGTACGTGTTTGCAATCGATCCTTTCCTTAGAAGGATTGGTTGTGGACCGTTGGCGGGGGTGAGAATGGACCTGGCGGTGCCGGATTCGGCTCTGAGGGTGGTAGCGTACGCTGATGATATCACCGTGTTTGTCTCCTCACAAGGAGAGGAGGGCAGATGGTTGATGTCAGAGGTGGACCGCTACTCGGAGGTATCTGGGTCCAAGATCAATCAGGATAAGTGTGAAAGTCTCTGGCTGGGAGGGGGAGATCCTGATTTTAATCTCCCGGACGCCCTTCCAGAGCCCCAGGAATCCGCAAAAGTCCTCGGCATCGAATTTGGTCAAGGGGATTACCCCAAACAAAACTGGGACAGCAGGCTTAAGATCGCCGCTCAGAAGGTGGATCAGTGGAAGGGTTGGTCTTTGACCCTCCGGGAAAGGGTTAACCTGATGAAAACTTTCCTGCTCCCTTTGCTGATATATCTGGGCAGTGTATGCATGTTGCCAGAACCTCTTTGGACCCGGGTCTACAGTGTGTTCTTCCAAATGTTATGGGGGAATAGACTGAACCTAGTGAAGAGGGAGGTTACTTACCGTACGAGGAGACTAGGGGGGTTGTGTATGGTCAACCCTGTGGTGTTCCTAGTGAATACCTTTCTTAAGACCAATATAGCAAACCTCTGGTCAGAGAGGGCTCCTCCGTGGGTATCCTCCTGTAGGGGATGGTTTCGGCCTTTCTTCCAGGAATGGGAGACAGGAGGGCAAGTGAAGGATCTTCGCACACCACACGGGCATCTCCCGGCTTATGCTACCCCGGCTCTGAAGGTTATTCGTCGGTGGGGTCTGGGGATGTGGGAGATTAGGACTCTGTCGAGGAAATTCATTGACAAGAGGGTCCTGTCTTCTCATTTCCAGAGGCCATTGGCGCTCAAGGACAGCCCAAGTCGGGATCTGGAGGTGGGTTTAGAGCTTTTGAATTCTATCAGGATCCCCTTGAAGTTTTGGGACTTGACTTGGCGCTGCTTCCATGGGAAACTGTGTGTGAGGGACAATCTGAAGTGCAGGAGCTCTGATGACCGGGGATGTCCCCGCGAAGAGTGTGGAGGCATGCTGGAAAGCATGGAGCATTTTCTGCTTCATTGTCCCTTTAACACAGAGGTTTACAACAGGGTGGGCGCTTCCATTGGTTGGCCTCGGCTGGCCAGTCTCTCCTATGCGGAATGGGCCTATGGGGCATTCAGAAACCTTGGAGGCTGGGACCAGTGCACTTTATTCCTAGTCAGCTCAGTGGTCAGGTATTACACGTGGAACGCACGGTGTTTAGTGTCGACGCAGCGTAAAATCCTCCCTGTGGATGTGGTGGTTAGGAACATTCTTGGTGACCTGGTGAAGGTGCGTTCTCTGGAGTACGAGAGGCTGGGTGCTGGCAGGGCCTCTCGTCTGTGGAGGGGCTCTGCCTTTAAAGTGCCTTAGCCTGTTGTCTCCCCCTGGTGGTGGGCTGATGCTGGCACATTAGTCTTTTTGTTTTGTGCTGTAGATATATGGTGATATAGGGCTTGCAGGCACTGAACTTGAGCTTTAGGGGTTTGTGTGATTGAAAAGCCTTATTGTTGTTTGTTGTTTGGTTTGTATAGTTTGTATTATTTTGTATATATTTGTTTTGTTTGTACATTTATGTATATGTGTATATATGTACATATATATTGTTTTTTTTCTAGGGGTTGTGTTGTGTTGGGGTTTAGTGTTAGGTTGGGTGGTGGGTAGATGGGGGGAGGGGGGTTTCTGTGTGGGACCTTTTATAAAAAAAAAAAAAAAATCCTGGACTGGTTCATGGACGTCTGGTATCATGTACTGGGGGCATGGGATGCGGGACCAGCTCAGGGCCAAAAAAAACAAAACAAAAAATAAATTGTATATTCTGTTTTTCTGTTTGCGGTGTTTGTTGGTGGTTTGACACATATTTATTATATTTATTATTTTGGGTGGGGAAATGCAACCGGACCAGTTTTTAGTTATTATTGTTGTTATTACTATTACTGTAAGTATTATTATTATTGTAGAGTGTTTAGTAGTTGTTGTTGTTATTATAGCGGTGTGTTTGGTGAGAATGAGGCTGGACCAGAAGATACTTGGTTGGACATATTTGGACTAATATGGACTCATTTTTGTATATATTATACAGGTGTATGTTGTTTGTATTATTGTTATGGTGATGTTCGTTCTTTTTGTAATGTTTTATATTTTTTAATAAAAGATCTACAGGATATAACTCAGGATCAGTACAGGATCAGTAATGTAATGTATGTACACAGTGACCTCACCAGCAGAATAGTGAGTACAGCTCTGGAGTATAATACAGGATATAACTCAGGATCAGTACAGGATAAGTAATGTAATGTATGTACACAGTGACCTCACCAGCAGAATAGTGAGTACAGCTCTGGAGTATAATACAGAATATAACTCAGGATCAGTACAGGATAAGTAATGTAATGTATGTACACAGTGACCTCACCAGCAGAATAGTGAGTACAGCTCTGGAGTATAATATAGGATATAACTCAGGATCAGTACAGGATAAGTAATGTAATGTATGTACACAGTGACCTCACCAGCAGAATAGTGAGTACAGCTCTGGAGTATAATACAGAATATAACTCAGGATCAGTACAGGATCAGTAATGTATGTATACAGTGACCTCACCAGCAGAATAGTGAGTACAGCTCTGGAGTATAATTCAGGATATAACTCAGGATCAGTACAGGATCAGTAATGTAATGTATGTACACAGTGACCTCACCAGCAGAATAGTGAGTACAGCTCTGGAGTATAATACAGGATATAAATCGAGATTTTCCTAGCTTGTGACGGAAAATATTAGTTATATGAAGACAGGAGGCGAGTATCTTATGCATTATTCTTTCTTTAATAATGCCCATAGCAGAACAAAATTCAATAAACAATCAGTGTAAAGAAAAAACTACAACTCCCAGCAGTCCCGGGACCACAGCAGCCACTCCTCGTCTGTAGCCCCTATATAAGGACTGCCCACATATAGATCCTCCTCTTTCTTCACGCGAATCAGAGCCGCACAGGAAACCGAAACGCCAGCCAGACGTCCACACCGCTCCTTAAATCTTCGGCCAGCAAGGCCAGAACTCAGGAAACGAGGCCAATCGACGGCCTAACTTCGTCCCAACGGGGACTGTAGAGAACTCCAGTAGTGCTTAACCAACAGGTTATCTGTAGACAGGAAACCAGCCAATGCCTTCAGTATCCTGAAAAGACAATAAAAAATCATAACAGGGTGGGTAGGGAGGGAAGATACTCGCCTCCTGTCTTCATATAACTAATATTTTCCGTCACAAGCTAGGAAAATCTCGATTTATATATCAGACAGGAGGCTCATATCTTATGCAAGTTCAAAGCTAATAAGTATCGATAGAGAAAACAAAATCAGAAATAGTATTACAAAACTGACATGGAAACATGGTCCTCCGGTCTGAAGTAGAACCGGCGAAAGGTAGTCTCTGAAGACCAATCAGCAGCCATGAGCAAGTCAGAAAGGGAGCCCCCTGCTGTGACTATTTTAGTAGCCATAGCACCCCTAGAAGAATGAGCTCCAAACAGGGAGACGTCTATGCCCGCCATATCCATGGCGGAACGCACCCAACGAGCCAAAGTAGCGGAGGCCACCGGATGGTGAGGTTTGAGGTAGGATATAAGAAGTTGAGAGAAATCCGGAGACCGTAAATCTGCAGTCTGCGATTCATACGCCTGTAGGCAACGAACCACACAAAGTCGAGGATGCGCGGGAAAAAACGGGTAAAAAACTGAGTGGATACCTGTCTTGGTCCGTCGGACCACGGAAAACTTGACTCCTTGAGGCGAAAATTGTCGCCTAGAGACGTCCAAAGCCTTCACGTCCGAGACGCGTTTGATAGACACCAAACATAAAAGGACAGTCAGTTTATACGACAACAGTTTTAGGGGAAGATCGTCATTGTCTTCCCAAGAGACAAACATCTCTAGCAACCTGGAGACATCCCAGGTCGACTGATATCTCGGCCGCGGGGGCCGTGTAAACTTAATGCCACGCAACAGTCTACATACCAGTGGGTGTTTGCCCACCGGCAAAGAGTCCACTGGGGAATGGTAAGCCGCGATAGCCGATCGGTAAACGTTGATGGAACTATAAGATTTTCCGGATTCAAAGGAATCCGCCAAGTAGTTCACCACTATAGACACAGGTGCATGTACGGGATCAATCTGTCGTTGATCACACCAACGAACCCAGAGCCTCCAGGCTGATCGATAAGCCGATCTAGTCCCGGGGGCCCAGGCCAGGGCGAGGAGATCCCTAGCTGATCTTGAAAGATCCTGGTCCGCATCCGGGACCCCGAAACCAACCACGCTAGGAGAGGAAGGTTGCCCTCCAACACCAGAGGGTGTAGATCCCCGGTCGGGTTGGAGAGGAGCTGTGGAAATTGGGGCAGAAGTCTGGGGTAGTCCACTGCCATCCCCAGAAGGAGAGGGAACCACGGTTGTGTGGGCCACCAGGGGGTGATCAGTACAATCGTCGCCCTCTGGTTCATCGTATGTAGAAGGACCCTGGAGATCATCTGGAATGGGGGAAACGCGTAGTGCGTTCCCCTGGGCCAGATGAGACGGAAAGCGTCGACTGCCGACGCCTCTGGGTCCGGTCTCCAGCTGAAGAAGCGAGGTAATTGATGGTTGAGGCGAGAAGCGAAAAGATCCGTACACAATGGACCCCAAAGCTGTCTCAACCGTAGGAAAACTGATCGATCCAGCCGCCAATCGCTGGAATCTAGTAAGTAGCGAGAATTCCAGTCGGCCACCGTGTTGGAGACCCCCGGAATATACTCCGCCACCGGGATAATGTTGCGATCTAGACAGAAATGCCAGAAGTCCTTGGCAAGATCTGCAAGCATCTTGGACCTGGTGCCCCCTAGGCGGTTGACGTATTGGACCGCCGCCACGTTGTCCATGCGTAACAAAACACAACAATTGGACGCTTGTGGCAAGAAGCTCTTGAGGGCAAAAAATGCCGCTAGGAGCTCCAAGGCATTGATGTGCAGGGCGACCTCCATGGCGGACCAAGTCCCTCCTGTGGAAGCCTCCCCGCACCGCGCGCCCCAGCCGAGACGACTCGCGTCCGACTCTATGATGACGTCCGGGCAGGAATTGAATATGGTTTTGCCGTTCCACTCGACGGCATGACGAAGCCACCACTGCAACTCCTCGATGGCTGCCGGACAAAGAGGAACTTCGTCCGCATACCTGAGGCCCTGGCGCAGATGCATAATCTTGAGTCTCTGAAGGGCCCTGTAATGCAAGGGGGGCCGGGAAGATGGCTTGGATAGAGGCTGCTAATAGGCCCACCAAGCGCGCTAGTACCCTTAAGGATAAGCACCCTCTGCGTAAGACTGCTCTGATTTCCTTGCGGATCAGGGCCAGTTTGGATTTGGGAAGGCGGAGAACGGCTTGATTGGTGTCCACCAAGAAGCCAAGGAACTCCATCTCTTGTAGAGGGGTCAAAACCGATTTTTCTCGGTTGATTATGAATCCCAGACTCTGCAGAAGCAGTACCGTCCATGACATGTGGAGAGAGGCTTGCGCTTTGGAGCGGGCCATGATGAGGAGGTCGTCCAGGTAAATGATCAGACGGACCCCTCTGCTCCTCAAGGATGCCACCACTGGTTTCATCAGTTTGGTGAAGCACCACGGAGCTGATGACAGGCCGAACGGAAGGCAAGTAAATTGCCACATGTGGTTCCTCCAGAGGAAACGAAGAAGATGTTGTGAATCTTGGTGGATAGGGACGGTGAGGTAAGCGTCCTTCAAATCCACCTTCACCAGCCAATCGCCTGGTTGTAACAAATCGCGAAGGGAGTGAATTCCCTCCATCTTGAAATGGCGATACGTGACATGTTGGTTTAGTTCCCGAAGGTTTATGACCGGACGGTAACCGCCCCCTTTTTTCTTCACTAGGAAAAGGTTGCTTACGAACCCTAGGGAAGAAGGGTCGATCTCTCGGATCGCCTGTTTGGACAGGAGATCTTGAATCTCGTTGTCTATGAGCAACATGTTGTGTTGTGAAAAACGGATAGGAGTTGGCTGTATACCCAGGACCGGTAGAGATTGGAGTTCTATGTGAAATCCCGCTACTGTCTGTAGGATCCACGCGTCTGCCGTAATCGCAGACCAGGCGTGGGAAAAATACATCAGGCGCCCCCCCACAGGGATGTGAGCATGTGGAATACCTGGCACACTTACCGGTAGTTGGACGGGAACGGGGATATCCGCGTCCGCCACGTCCGCGCCAAGGTCGACCTCTGGGAGGGAAGAAAGGCGACGGTTGTGCCATTGGGACTGTGTAGGACGGAGGAGCCTGAGGGTACTGGTATTGGGCAGAGGGTCTGCCCTGTGGCCTATAGGAGGGGGTGCGGCCGGCAGATCGGCCTCTACCTCTGCCGGCCCGAGGAAAAAGCTTATTTGTCCCTGATTTCTTTAATGAAGTCTGGGCTTTATCCAGACCTGTAAACAGGCCGACAAACCTGTTGATGTCCTTCATCAGGTTGTCCCCAAAGAGCATTCCTGCTGCTGCAGGCCCAGACTCAGTTTCAGCTAGGTGGGACAGTTGCGGGTCGAGGCGCATAAGGATCGACCTACGTCGTTCAATCGAGCAGGTGGTGTTGGCCGTACCTGCCAGGCATATGGCCCTCTGGGCCCACCCCCGGAGTTGACGGGTATCGACAGGTTGATCTGTCGTTGCGGCCTGCTCAGACAGGTTGAGTATCTTAGTGAGAGGGCCCAATAAGTCTAAGATACGCTCCTGGATAGTTTTAAATGAGCGTTCTATTCCCTTCTTAGGGAATTTACCCGATTTCATCAGGTATTTCATCAAAATGGGGTCCACTTCGGGGGTTGCCACTACTTTATTGGGAATAAAGGGCCTGGGACACTCAGCTCTCAGCTTGTTACGGCTGGTCCTGTCTAGGGACTTACGAGCCCAGAGCTCCACATACTGGGTCACGTGAGGAAGTGGGGACCATTCACCCGATCGTGGATGAGAGATGGAATCAGGGTGAAAAAGGGGTTCACCTAGGGAATCTAGGATCACAGTGCCCTGTGTAACAGGGTTGGCGTCGGTGTCGAACGCCGTATCCCCAGCATCCTCGATATTAGGGTTGGATTCAAAGTCGTCAGACTCGCTGGATGATCCCGACGAATCCTCATCAGAGGAATCTACGTAAGAGTCGGGTTTGGTCCGTCTAGCGGATCTGTGCCTCTTCTCATGTAACTCCCTGAGGCCCAGGGGTCGAGTGGAGTCTGATGGATGCTGGGGTTGGCAGGCCGGGGTAGGGGCTGCCTGGAGCACATTATTGTCTTCCCCTGCCGGGGAGTCAGATGTCGCCAATGCATGTTTCCTTTTATGGGAAACCTTTCCCTTCTTAATTGGCGGTTCACCGCCTTGGAATGGCGGGACAGATGCACAGGATACCGCTGGTAGTGATCCAGAGGTTACCATGGCGGAGGCCAAAGCCGCCTGAACAGACTTATTAATCAAATCCTGTATCTGGTTGGCGGTCATAAATTGGGCCGAGTCTAAAGAGCTCTCCCCTCTACTGGGAGCAGATGAGGGTTCCTCAGCCATATTGACTAACAGGTGTGGGAGAACTAGTGGGAAAAGAGAAGGGTTGATGAGGGGGAGGAATAAATTCCTGTAATCTACCAGGTATCTGTAGGAGAACTAGAGGGAAAGAGAAGGGTTGATGAGGGGAAGGAATAAATTCCTGAAATCTACCTACAAAATATGTATAGGGAAGTAGTGGTACAGGCTCCGTCCTCCACACCGCTAGCGTTGCACTGACGCAGCGGTGGGAGGTGAGCCCGAGAGTCCTTGTACCCGGGGACGAAGTCTCGCGAGACTACGTCCGGCTGGGTATTGATTGGAAGGCGCAGGAGCGCGGTCCAGTGACGAAAAGAAACTCCGCCCCTCTCAGCGTGTAGGCCGCGAAGAAATGCGGCCGACACGCGAAAGATCCGCCCCTATCCCGCGCGCGCGAAGCGCAGAAACGTAAGAGAAGAAGGTAAAATGGCGCCGGGAGAGGGGGGGGGGGAAGCGGTGGAAGGTATGAGGAGCGGAGAGTGGAAGAGAGTAGTGGGGTGATGAACCGGAGCAAGGAGAAAAGACTAGCGCCGGGGAAATAGTTGTCGAAACGGGGTAAAATCGCATAAAATGCGAATGGGCGAAGATAATCGCGATTATCTTCTCCCAACACCACAATATCTATAATAGGTATGAATAACAAGTAAGGAAAAAACCAAGTATTAAATCACAGATAGCACTTAGCTTGTATGCTCTGCCATGAGCAGAAAGAAAGAGGAGGATCTATATGTGGGCAGTCCTTATATAGGGGCTACAGACGAGGAGTGGCTGCTGTGGTCCCGGGACTGCTGGGAGTTGTAGTTTTTTCTTTACACTGATTGTTTATTGAATTATGTTCTGCTATTGGCATTATTAAAGAAAGAATAATGCATAAGATATGAGCCTCCTGTCTGATATATAACTCAGGATCAGTACAGGATAAGTAATGTAATGTATGTACACAGTGACCTCACCAGCAGAATAGTGAGTACAGCTCTGGAGTATAATACAAGATATAACTCAGGATCAGTACAGGATAAGTAATGTAATGTATGTACACAGTGACCTCACCAGCAGAATAGTGAGAAGAAATAAAACATGTAATTTTTACCGAAAAATGCACTGCGCAGAAAAGGTAAAATGATGATGTTATTATAAAGTACAAATTGTGGTGCAAAAACAACGAGAGGCGTCATATGTTTCTGTAGATCAAAAATCTAAAGCATGATGATTATTAGAATTTAAGGAGGCACCCCGCCCCCGACATGTTATAACAATACTCTGTTCTGAGAAGTCATTGTATATAAATCCAGGTGTGAAATCGAAGAATCCAGAAGTGACTGTCTGACCCGCACTGGGTGTTGTGTAGGATGATCTCTGGGTGTAACAACTTTATATTCATCTCAGTAAATATAGAAACACAATGATTAGTCACACTCAATACACACACAAGACACTATACTAGAGAATACACACCCAATGCACTCAGTGTGAGCACTGTATACATACACAACTTATATACACAACACATAAAGTACATACACAACATAGATAATACATACACAACTTATACAATATATACACAACACATATAGTACATACACAACACATATAATACATACACAACTTTTATACACAACACATATAGTACATACACAACACATATAATACATACACAACTTATATACACAACACATAAAGTACATATACAACATAGATAATACATACACAACTTATATACACAACACATATAATACATACACAACTTATATACACAACACATATAGTACATACACAACACATATAATACATACACAACTTATATACACAACACATAAAGTACATATACAACATAGATAATACATACACAACTTATATACACAACACATATAGTACATACACAACATAGATAATACATACACAACTTATACAATATATACACAACACTTATAGGACATACACAACACATATAATACATACACAACTTATACAATATACACACAACACTTATAGTACATACACAACACATATAATACATACACAACTTATACAATATATACACAACACTTATAGTACATACACAACTTATACAATATATACACAACACATATAGTACATACGCAACACATATAATACATATACAACTTATACAATATATACACAACACTTATAGTACATACACAACTTATACAATATATACACAACACATATAATACATACACAACTTATACAAAATATACTCAACACATATAGTACATACACAACACATATAATATATACACAACACATACAATGTATACACAACACATACACTATATACACAACACATATAGTACATACACAACACATATAATACATACACAACTTATGCAATATATACACAACACATATAGTACATACACAACACAAATAACACATACACAATTATACAATATATACACAACACATATAATACATACACAACTTATACAATATATACACAACACATATAGTACATACACAACATAGATAATACATACACAACTTATACAATATATACACAACACATATAGTACATACACAACACTTATAGTACATACACAACTTATACAATATATACACAACACATATAATACATACACAACTTATACAAAATATACTCAACACATATAGTACATACACAACACATATAATATATACACAACACATACACTATATACACAACACATATAGTACATACACAACACAGGTAATACATACACAACTTATACAAAATATACACAACACATATAGTACATACACAACACAAATAACACATACACAATTATACAATATATACACAACACATATAATACATACACAACTTATACAATACATACACAACACATATAGTACATACACAACATAGATAATACATACACAACTTATACAATATATACACAACACATATAGTACATACACAACATAGATAATACATACACAACTTATACAATATATACACAACACATAAAGTAAAGTACATACATAACTTATACAATATATACACAACACATATAATACATACACAACATAGATAATACATACACAACTTATACAATATATACACAACACATATAGTACATACACAACATAGATAATACATACACAACTTATACAATATATACACAACATATAAAGTAAAGTACATACATAACTTATACAATATATACACAACACATATAATACATACACAACATAGATAATACATACACAACTTATACAATATATACACAACACATATAATACATACACAATACAAGATCGGAATATGTTGGAAAAAGTTTGTCTCATTGGGTAAAAACATTAATGAGGAGTCTAAGGGTTTTTCATTTCCTAAATAAATGGTCCCTCCCATCCTGGTAGTAGTAGGCTGCTGCTGCTTGGTTTGTATCTGGCTGGTTATGGAAAATTTGGGGGACCACACTTTAAAAAATAAATAAACAAATAATTAATTAATTTAAATACTAAATAATTCAACCCGTGGCCAGTTCTATATATATATATCACACAGACAGCGGGGCTGGTTAGCCTATCAGGAGGTCAGGGCTGGTTAGCCTATCAGGAGGTTGGGACTGGTTAGCCTATCAGGAGGTTGGGGCTGGTTAGCCTATCAGGAGGTCAGGACTGGTTAGCCTATCAGGAGGTCAGGACTGGTTAGCCTATCAGGAGGTTGGGACTGTTTAGCCTATCAGGAGGTCAGGACTGGGTAGCCTATCAGGAGGTCAGGACTGGTTAGCCTATCAGGAGGTCAGGACTGGTTAGCCTATCAGGAGGTTGGGGCTGGTTAGCCTATCAGGAGGTCAGGACTGGTTAGCCTATCAGGAGGTTGGGACTGGTTAGCCTATCAGGAGGTCAGGACTGGTTAGCCTATCAGGAGGTCAGGACTGGTTAGCCTATCAGGAGGTCAGGACTGGGTAGCCTATCAGGAGGTCAGGACTGGTTAGCCTATCAGGAGGTTGGGACTGGTTAGCCTATCAGGAGGTCAGGACTGGTTAGCCTATCAGGAGGTCAGGACTGGTTAGCCTATCAGGAGGTTGGGGCTGGTTAGCCTATCAGGAGGCCAGGACTGGTTAGCCTATCAGGAGGTTGGGACTGGTTAGCCTATCAGGAGGTCAGGACTGGGTAGCCTATCAGGAGGTCAGGACTGGTTAGCCTATCAGGAGGTCAGGACTGGGTAGCCTATCAGGAGGTCAGGACTGGTTAGCCTATCAGGAGGTCAGGACTGGGTAGCCTATCAGGAGGTCAGGACAGGTTAGCCTATCAGGAGGTTGGGGCTGGTTAGCCTATCAGGAGGTCAGGACTGGTTAGCCTATCAGGAGGTCAGGACTGGTTAGCCTATCAGGAGGTTGGGACTGGTTAGCCTATCAGGAGGTCAGGAGTGGTTAGCCTATCAGGAGGTCAGGACTGGTTAGCCTATCAGGAGGTCAGTACTGGTTAGCCTATCAGGAGGTCAGTACTGGTTAGCCTATCAGGAGGTCAGTACTGGTTAGCCTATCAGGAGGTCAGTACTGGTTAGCCCATCAGGAGGTTGGGATTGGTTAGCCCATCAGGATGTCGGGACCCCTGCATACTTCCTGATCAGCGGGGGATAGGCCTTCTGGTTGGTTGTGGTGACTGTGATTGGTTCTCTGATCCTCACACATGTTTGTGCTCCTGGATCACACGGTTCCTGACTTTCAGATGTCATCTTGGACTTTGCTGCTAATTTTGCCTCTTTCTATTACTCCCCCTTCTGAGACCCTGATCTGACCTTTGGCTTTTGACCTCCGCTTTGACAATGGTTTGTATTTTATCCTTCACATTGTAAATAAATCCAGGTGTGAAATCGAAGAATCCAGAAGTGACTGTCTGACCCGCACTGGGTGTTGTGTAGGATGATCTCTGGGTGTAACAACTTTATATTCATCTCAGTAAATATAGAAACACAATGATTAGTCACACTCAATACACACACAAGACACTATACTAGAGAATACACACACAATGCACTCAGTGTGAGCACAGTATACATACACAACTTATATACACAACACATAAAGTACATACACAACATATATAATACATACACAACTTATATACACAACACATAAAGTACATACACAACACATATAATACATACACAACTTATATACACAACACATAAAGTACATACACAACATAGATAATACATACACAACTTATATACACAACACATATAGTACATACACAACTTATATACACAACACAAAGTACATACACAACATATATAATACATACACAACTTATATACACAACACATATAATACATACACAACTTATATACACAACACATAAAGTACATACACAACACATATAATACATACACAACTTATATACACAACACATAAAGTACATACACAACATATATACACAACACATAAAGTACATACACAACATATATACACAACACATAAAGTACATACACAACACATATAATACATACACAACTTATATACACAACACATAAAGTACATACACAACATAGATAATACATACACAACTTATATACACAACACATATAGTACATACACAACATCGATAATACATACACAACTTATATACACAACACATATAGTACATACACAACATCGATAATACATACACAACTTATACAATATATACGCAACACATATAGTACACACACAACTTATACAATATATACACAACACATATAGTACATACACAACACATATAATACATACACAACTTATACAATATATACGCAACACATATAATACATACACAACATAGATAATACATACACAACTTATACAATATATGCATAACACATATAATACATACACAACTTATACAATATATACACAACACTTATAGTACATACACAACTTATACAATATATACACAACACATATAGTACATACACAACTTATAAAATATATACTCAACACATATAGTACATACACAACACATATATACATATACAACTTATGCAATATATACACAACACTTATAATACATACACAACACAAATAACACATACACAACTTATACAATATATACGCAACACATATAGTACACACACAACTTATACAATATATACACAACACATATAGTACATTCACAACACATATAATACATACACAACTTATACAATATATACGCAACACATATAATACATACACAACATAGATAATACATACACAACTTATACAATATA
Organism: Hyla sarda; assembly: GCF_029499605.1. Taxonomy (NCBI): domain Eukaryota; kingdom Metazoa; phylum Chordata; class Amphibia; order Anura; family Hylidae; genus Hyla; species Hyla sarda. The sequence goes on along the minus strand of NC_079193.1, from coordinate 4,783,985 downwards.
TACACAACACATATAATACATACACAACACATATAATACATACACAACTTATATACACAACACATAAAGTACATACACAACATAGATAATACATACACAACTTATACAATATATACGCAACACATATAGTACACACACAACTTATACAATATATACACAACACATATAATACATACACAACACATATAATACATACACAACTTATACAATATATACACAACACTTATAGTACATACACAACTTATACAATATATACACAACACATATAGTACATACACAACTTATACAATATATACACAACACATATAGTACATACACAACACATATAATACATACACAACTTATGCAATATATACACAACACTTATAATACATACACAACACAAATAACACATACACAACTTATACAATATATACGCAACACATATAGTACACACACAACTTATAAAATATATACACAACACATATAGTACATACACAACACATATAATACATACACAACTTATACAATATATACACAACACTTATAGTACATACACAACTTATACAATATATACACAACACATATAGTACATACACAACTTATACAATATATACACAACACATATAGTACATACACAACACATATAATACATACACAACTTATGCAATATATACACAACACTTATAATACATACACAACTTATATACACAACACATAAAGTACATACACAACATAGATAATACATACACAACTTATACAATATATATGCAACACATATAGTACATAAACAACACATATAATACATACACAACTTATACAATATATACGCAACACATATAGTACATACACAACTTATACAATATATACACAACACATATAATACATACACAACACATAATACATACACAACACATATAATGTATACACAATACATATAATACATACACAACACATATAATATATACACAATACATATAATACATACACAACACAGAAAATACATACACAACTTATATACACAACACATAAAGTACATACACAGCATAGATAATACATACACAACTTATACAATATATACACAATGCATATAATACATACACAACACAGACAATACATTCACAACTTATACAATATATACACAACACATATAGTACATACACAACACATATAATACATACACAACATAGATAATACATACACAACTTATACAATATATACACAATGCATATAATACATACACAACACAGACAATACATTCACAACTTATACAATATATACACAACACATATAGTACATACACAACACATATAATGTATACACAATACATATAATACATACACAACAAAGATAATACATACACAACTTATACAATATATACGCAACACATATAATACATACACAACACATATAATACATACACAACACATATAATGTATACACAATACATGTAATACATACACAATACATATAATGTATTCACAATACATGTAATACATACACAACACAGAAAATACATACACAACTTATATACACAACACATAAAGTACATACACAACACAGATAATACATACACAACTTATACAATATATACACAACACATATAATACATACACAACACATATAATGTATACACAATACATATAATACATACACAACACAGAAAATACATACACAACTTATATACACAACACATAAAGTACATACACAGCATAGAAAATACATACACAACTTATACAATATATACACAACACATATAGTACATACACAACACATATAATACATACACAACATAGATAATACATACACAACTTATACAATATATACACAACACATATAATACATACACAACACAGATAATACATTCACAACTTATACAATATATACACAACACATATAGTACATACACAACACATATAATGTATACACAATACATATAATACATACACAACACAGATAATACATACACAACTTATACAATATATACGCAACACATATAATACATACACAACACATATAATACATACACAACACATATAATGTATACACAATACATGTAATACATACACAACACAGAAAATACATACACAACTTATATACACAACACATAAAGTACATACACAACACAGATAATACATACACAACTTATACAATATATACACAACACATATAATACATACACAACACATATAATGTATACACAATACATATAATACATACACAACACATATAGTACATACACAACTTATAAATTATATACACAACACATATAATACATACACAACACATATAATACATACACAACTTATACAATATATACACAACACTTATAATACATACACAACACATATAATACATACATAACTTATACAATATATACACAACACATATAATATATACATAACTTATACAATATATACACAACACATATAATATATACACAACTTATACAATATATACACAACACTTATAATACATACACAACACATATAATACATACACATCCCATATAATACATACACAATACATATAATATATACATAACTTATACAATATATACACAACACATATAATATATACATAACTTATACAATATATACACAATACATATAATACATACACAACTTATACAATATATACACAACACTTATAATACATACACAACACATATAATACATACACAACACATATAATACATACATAACTTATACAATACATACACATCCCATATAATAAATATACGGCCCATTCACATAAGATATACAATACATGTATCCAGCTCTTCTGTCACCAATATCCCAGCTCCCTTAGTAGATTTCATGTCTCATAGTGTTGGGCGCCATAGAAATAAATTGTGTTAAATGGTAATAGTTATGTCAGAGAGACAAATGAAAAGTTTAGATCAGTCGGGGTCTGAGTGTCACTAATGGTTAATGCCGTAGGGTTTCCTGGGCAAAAAATAACATATGGGACACAAGATTTTTGTGCCAAACTCTGTTGCATCTTGTGTTTTCTGCCCAGGAATCCCTGTAACAGTAACCACAAACAATGCTGTGTCAGGGAGAGGTAAGTACCACAGACAATGCTGTGTCAGGGAGAGGTAAGTACCACAGACAATGCTGTGTCAGGGAGAGGTAAGTACCACAGACAATGCTGTGTCAGGGAGAGGTAAGTACCACAGACAATGCTGTGTCAGGGAGAGGTAAGTACCACAGACAATGCTGTGTCAGGGAGAGGTAAGTACCACAGACAATGCTGTGTCAGGGAGAGGTAAGTACCACAGACAATGCTGTGTCAGGGAGAGGTAAGTACCACAGACAATGCTGTTGTCAGGATTCGGCAGGCTGGAGGTGGATCTTCTGTGTCAGAGAGGGATTGGCGTGGACCGTGCTGGTGGACCGGTTCTAAGTCACTACTGGTTTTCACCAGAGCCCGCCGCAAAGCGGGATGGTCTTGCAGCGGCGGTAGCAACCAGGTCGTATCCACCGGCAACGACTCAACCTCTCTGACTGCTGAAGATAGGCGCGGTACAAGGGAGTAGACAAGAGCAAGGTCGGACGTAGCAGAAGGTCAGGGCAGGCAGCAAGGATCGTAGTCAGGGGCAACGGCAGGAGGTCTGGAACACAGGCTAGGAACACACAAGGAAACGCTTTCACTGGCACAATGGCAACAAGATCCGGCCAGGAAGTGAAGGGGAAGTGAGGTAATATAGGGAAGTGCACAGGTGAAGACACTAATTAAAACCATGCGCCAATCAGTGGCGCACTGGCCCTTTAAATCGCAAAGAGCCGGCGCGCGCGCGCCCTAGGGAGCGGGGCCACGCGCCGGGACAGCACAGACGGGGAACGAGTCTGGTAAGCGGGTCGGGATGCGCACCGCGAGCGGGCGCGTCCCGCATCGCGAATTTCATCCCGGCTGGGGACATTATCACAGCGCACCCGGTCGGCAGGTCTGACCGGGGCGCTACGAACAGGAGAACGCTGTGAGCGCTCCGGGGAGGAGCGGGGACCCGGAGCGCTCGGCGTAACAGTACCCCCCCCCTTGGGTCTCCCCCTCTTTTTTGAACCTGAAAATTTGTAGATAAGGTCCTTGTCAAGGACGTTGTCCTCGGGTTCCCATGATCTCTCCTCCGGACCGCAATTCTCCCAATCTACAAGATTTTTTTTTTTTACCTCTGACTGTCTTGGATGCGAGAATTTCTTTAACCGAGAAGATGTCAGAGGACCCGGAAACAGGAGTAGGAGCAACAACCTTGGGAGAGAAGCGGTTAAGGATAAGTGGTTTAAGGAGAGAGACATGAAAAGCATTGGGAATACGGAGAGAAGGGGGAAGAAGGAGTTTGTAAGAGACAGGGTTGATTTAGCATTTGATTTTAAAAGGTCCAAGATAACGTGGTCCCAGTTTATAACTGGGGACACGAAAGCGGACATACTTGGTGGAGAGCCACACTTTGTCTCCAGGAGAAAAGACAGGAGGAGTTCTTCTTTTTTTGTCGGCATGTTTCTTCATCCGGGATGAGGCTTGTATGAGAGATTTTTGAGTCTCCTTCCAGATGGTGGAGAAGTCCCGAGTCACCTCATCAACAGCGGGCAAACCAGAAGGCGTGGGAGTGGGAAGGGGGGGAAGAGGGTGACGGCCGTACACCACAAAGAATGGGGATTTAGCGGAGGACTCAGAGACTTTGAAATTGTACGAGAATTCGGCCCAAGGTAGGAGATCGGCCCAATCATCCTGGCGGGAGGAAACAAAATGTCGCAAATAGTCACCAAGAACCTGATTAACTCTTTCCACTTGCCCATTGGATTGGGGATGATAAGAAGACGAGAAGTTTAATTTGATTTTGAATTGATTACAGAGGGCCCTCCAGAATTTCGACACAAATTGAACGCCTCTATCCGAGACGATATGCGCAGGAAGCCCGTGAAGGCGAAAAATGTGCACAAAAAATTGTTTCGCCAACTGTGGCGCAGAAGTAAGACCTGGAAGAGGAATAAAATGTGCCATCTTGGAGAAACGATCAACGACCACCCAAATAACTGTGTTGCCATGGGATAAAGGCAGGTCTGTAATAAAGTCCATAGCAATCTGAGACCATGGTAGCTCAGGAACAGGCAGAGGATGAAGAAGACCGGCAGGCTTCTGGCGAGGAGTCTTGTCCCGGGCACAGACTGTACAAGCCCGAACAAAATCAGCAACATCTGCTTCCAGGGTAGGCCACCAATAAAAACGAGAGATGAGCTGGATGGATTTTTTGACGCCAGCATGGCCGGCGTGGGGAGTGTCCCCACCTGAGAATCCTGGGGCGCTGGCGTGGAGGGACGAAGGTCTTTCCAGGTGGAGTTTGTCTGATGGAAGCTGGGGAAGCAGAGATCAGACAATCAGGAGGAATAATGTGTTGTAGAGAGGTTTCCATTTCAGAGGCATCCGAGGAACGAGAGAGGGCGTCAGCCCTACTGTTCTTGTTAGCGGGGCGAAAATGAATCTCAAAGTTAAAACGGGCAAAAAACAATGACGACCTAGCCTGGCGAGGGTTCAGCCGTTGGGCAGACTGAAGATAAGAGAGATTCTTGTGATCAGTGTATATAATAACTGGGTATTTGGACCCCTCCAGCAGGTGCCTCCATTCCTCGAGGGTCAGTTTTATGGCCAGTAGTTCTCGATCACCAATGGAGTCATTTTTCTCCGCCAGAGAGAAGGTCCTAGAAAAGAAACCACAAGTAACACCATGTCCGTAAGAGTTTTTCTGTAGGAGTACGGCTCCGGCTCCCACCGAGGAGGCGTCTACCTCCAGTGAGAAGGGTTTAGATGGATCAGGTCTGGAGAGTACGGGAGCAGAAGAAAAGGCAGTTTTAAGACGGTTGAACGCCTCGTCGGCTTGAGGAGGCCAGGACTTAGGGTTGGCGTTTTTCTTGGTTAGGGCCACAATAGGGGCCACAATGGTGGAAAAATGTGGAATAAATTGTCTGTAGTAATTGGCAAACCCCAAGAAACGTTGGATAGCTCGGAGTCCGGAGGGGCGTGGCCAATCCAACACGGCTGATAGTTTGTCCGAGTCCATTTGGAGTCCCTGGCCAGAGACTAAATATCCTAGGAAGGGAAGAGATTGGCATTCAAAGAGACATTTCTCCATCTTGGCATATAATTGATTGTCCCGAAGTCTCTGAAGAACCATGCGGACATGCCAGCGGTGTTCTTCTAGGTTAGAAGAGAAAATCAAAATATCGTCCAGGTAGACCACAACAAAGGTATATAATAAATCACGAAAATTTTCATTTACAAAGTCCTGGAAGACGGCAGGGGCGTTGCAAAGCCCAAAGGGCATAACCAGATATTCAAAGTGTCCATCTCTGGTGTTAAACGCGGTCTTCCACTCGTCCCCCTCTCTGATGCGGATGAGATTATATGCGCCTCTTAAATCCAATTTGGTAAAGATGTTGGCGCCACGTAGGCGGTCAAAGAGTTCCGAGATAAGAGGCAGGGGATAGCGGTTTTTTATAGTGATTTTATTAAGACCGCGGTAATCAATGCATGGCCGTAAGGAACCGTCTTTTTTGGAGACAAAGAAGAACCCTGCTCCGGCAGGGGAGGAAGACTTGCGGATAAATCCCCTTTTAAAATTTTCTTGGATGTACTCCATCATGGCTTGTGTTTCAGGAGCTGACAGGGGATAGATTCTGCCCCGGGGTGGAGTAGTACCAGGGAGGAGATCAATAGGACAGTCATAAGGCCTGTGAGGAGGCAAAGTCACTGCTTGTTTTTTGCAAAAAACATCAGCATAGTCCAGATAGGCCTTGGGGAGACCTGGTATCGGAGGAGCCACAGGGATTTGACTGGCAGGACTGGGAGCAGACATAAGGCATTTTTTGTAGCAAGAAGTACCCCAGTTCTTGATTTCCCCGGTGGTCCAGTCAAGGGTAGGGGAATGGCGTTGAAGCCAAGGTAGTCCAAGAAGAATTTCAGAAATGCAGTTAGAAAGTACCAGAAATTAAATTTTTTTCGTGATGGGGTCCAATGCACATTAAGAGGGGTTCTGTGCGGTAACGCACAGTACAGTCCAATCTTTCACCATTAACTGAGGCTATGTAGAGGGGTCTGGCAAGACTGGTCACTGGAATGTTGAACCTGTTAACGAAAGAGGCCAAAATAAAATTTCCTGCAGATCCGGAATCCAAGAAGGCCATAGCTGAGAAGGAGGAGTTAGAAGAAGATATCCGCACAGGCACAGTAAGACGTGGAAAAGCAGAGTTCACACCTAGAGCTGTCTCACCTTTGTGGGGAATCGGAGTGCGTCTTTCCTGACGTGGAGGTCGGATAGGACAATCCTTCAAGAAGTGTTCGGTACTGGCACAGTACAGGCATAGGTTCTCAATGCGGCGGCGTGTCCTCTCTTGAGGTGTCAGGCGAGACCGGTCTACTTGCATAGCCTCCACGGCAGAAGGCACAGGAACAGATTGCAACGGACCAGAGAAGAGAGGAGCCGGGGAGATAAACCGCCTCGTGCGAACAAAGTCCATATCCTGGCGGAGCTCCTGGCGTCTTTCGGAAAAGCGCATGTCAATGCGGGTGTCCAAATGAATAAGTTCATGCAGGTTGGCAGGGATTTCTCGTGCGGCCAGCACATCTTTGATGTTACTGGATAGGCCTTTTTTGAAGGTCGCGCAGAGGGCCTCGTTATTCCAGGATAATTCGGAGGCGAGAGTACGGAATTGGATGGCGTACTCGCCTACTGAAGAATTACCCTGGACCAGGTTCAGCAGGGCAGTCTCGGCAGAAGAGGCTCGGGCTGGTTCCTCAAAGACACTTCGAATCTCCGCGAAGAAAGAGTGTACGGAGGCAGTGACAGGATTGTTGCGGTCCCAGAGCGGTGTGGCCCATGACAGGGCCTTCCCAGACAGGAGACTGACCACGAAAGCCACCTTTGACCGTTCAGTTGGAAATTGGTCCGACATCATCTCCAAATGCAGGGAACATTGCGAGAGAAAACCACGGCAAAGTTTAGAGTCCCCATCAAACTTGTCCGGCAAAGATAATCGGAGGCTGGATGCGGCCACTCGCTGCGGAGGAGGTGCAGGAGCTGGCGGAGGAGATGGTTGCTGAAGCTGTGGTAGAAGCTGCTGTAGCATCACAGTCAGTTGAGACAGCTGGTGGCCTTGTTGTGCTATCTGTTGCGACTGCTGGGCGACTACCGTGGTAACTTCAGCGACAACTGGCAGCGGGGACCTCAGCGAGATCCATGGCCGGATCTGCTGTAAGGATTCGGCAGGCTGGAGGTGGATCATCTGTGTCAGAGAGGGATTGGCGTGGACCGTGTCGGTGGACCGGTTCTAAGTTGCTACTGGTATTCACCAGAGCCCGCCGCAAAGCGGGATGGACTTGCAGCGGCGGTAGCAACCAGGTCGTATCCACCGGCAACGGCTCAACCTCTCTGACTGCTGAGATAGGCGCGGTACAAGGGATTAGACAAAGCAAGGTCGGACGTAGCAGAAGGTCAGGGCAGGCAGCAAGGATCGTAGTCAGGGGCAACGGCAAGAGGTCTGGAACACAGGCTAGGAACACACAAGGAAACGCTTTCACTGGCACAATGGCAACAAGATCCGGCAATACAGGGAAGGGGAAGTGAGGTATTATAGGGAAGTGCACAGGTGAACACACTAATTAAAACCATGCGCCCATCAGTGGCGCACTGGCCCTTTAAATCGCAAAGAGACGGCGCGCGCGCGCCCTAGGGAGCGGGGCCGCGCGCGCCGGGACAGCACAGACGGGGAACGAGTCTGGAAAGCGGGTCGGGATGCGCACCGCGAGCGGGCGCGTCCCGCATCGCGAATCGCATCCCGGCTGGGGACATTATCGCAGCGCTCCCGGTCAGCGGGTCTGACCGGGGCGCTGCGAACAGGAGAACGCTGTGAGCGCTCCGGGGAGGAACAGGGACCCGGAGCGCTCGGCGTAACAGCTGTGTCAGGGAGAGGTAAGTATGATTTTTCTTTTGTTTAGATTTTGTATTATCCATCTCCTTTCCTTTTTTTTTTTTTTTATAGGAAGAAGGCCGGACTACATTGGAATAAGGATTTTATTTTTTAATAAAAGTTTTTCTATTACCAAAATAAATAGTCCCTCTCATCTTGGTAGTAGTAGGCTGCTGCTTATTGGTTTGCACCTGTCTGGTAAGGGAAAATATGAAGGACCCCCATGCTTAAAAATAAATAAATAAATATGAAATAAATAAATTATGAAGTAATTAAAATATAAAATAATTCAAACTGTGGCCAGTGGTAAGATTGGTTAGCCAATCAGAGGTCAGGACACCTGGACACTTCCTGTATAGCAGTGACGGTGATGAGGCTGGAGTATAAGGCTGCACTTACCTGCCCCCTTTCTAGTTTTACAACATATTCATGTATAACCCAGATGAAACTCTCTTTTTATTACTCCCCGACCCCAGATTCTGAGAACATTTGTTTCTACCTGGAAATCCGATATTAACATAACACTGTCTCCAGAACGCTGGCCTTACAGTTATAAAAAAACACATCTGGGGGTAAATTTTAAGTGTTCCAAAGACCTCGATTAAAGGGGTACTCCAACATCTATAGCATTATCTTACCTGCATTGCTTACCTGTCTGGCTGGTTCTGAAATCACCAAAAACCCATTTGTTTTGGGGGTCTTAGTCCTGTACTTTTTGCTTGTACTCACGGTTGAGCAGTTACTCAGAACTACAAATCACATAATGCATTGTTTTCCCTCAGCTTCTCAATCAAATCACAGTTCTCTGTCTACAGCTATTTTAGAACATCTAATTTCACAGCAGACTAGCTTTGAGCTTTCAGCACCTGCTGTAATCATTCCCTGTCTGCTACTCTGCTTGTGACATTGTTCAGCACAAGGTAGCATGCTGTAACCACAACTCATTCTTCTCAAAATGTCCTAGTAAAGATCTATACGTATAATATGACAGGGAGATGGCGATGTAGCTGTTGGGGCTAGTCAGAGAAGATGACATCCCTCAGGGGCAGGGCTAAAGCTCAGAAACAAGATCCAGGCACGTCACCTGAGACAGCTGAGGGTCATGTGTCCTCTTTGGAGAGAGAAAGAAGTCGAGGAGCTTAAGACATTATCACACTGAGAATGAGCGGACTACACAACTTCCTGTCAGGAAAGAGGGAGAAGCCAGGAGCAGCTGAGACAAAACCACACTCACAAAGAGAGGACCATACATCTTCCTTTCAGGAGAGAGGGTGGAGCTGGGGGCTGGAAAGAACACCACACTGACAATGAGAGGACTACACAACGTTCTGCCAGGAGAGCGGGAGGAGCCGGGAGCTGCTGAGACAAAACCACACTGACAATGAGAGGACTATACTACTTCCTGTCAGGATAGAGGGTTTAGCCAAGGAGCTGCTAAGACAACACCACAGTGACAAGGAGGGGACTACACACTTTTCTGTAAGGAGGTTATCATGCAAAACCATGCTGAAACCAATACAATTAGTGATAACACTATATTAGGGTCACACGTAACGGATCTGCAGCATATTTTATGCTGAGTATCCACCGATGACGGTCCTTAGAGTGTGCCCCACCCTGGAGTGTTACCCTAGGGAAGGGGGGAGAGAGAGGGGGGGTGCTTTGCATTTACCTATAGCGAAGGGGGGGATAGTGGGGGGGGGGCTGCATTTACCTTTAGGGAAGGGGGGGGGAGAGGGGGGGTGCTCTGCATTTACCTATAGGGAAGGGGGGAGAGGGGGTGCTCTGCATTTACCTATAGGGGAGAGGGAGAGAGGGGGGATGCTTTGCATATAACTATAGGGAAGGGGGAGAGGGGGGTGCTCTGCATTTACCTATACGGAAGGGGGAGAGGGGGGGGTGCTCTGCATTTACCTATAGGGAAGGGGGGAGGGGGTGCTCTGCATTTACCTATAGGGAAGGGGGGGGGAGAGAGGGGGGGTGCTCTGCATTTACCTATAGGGAAGGGGGGTAGAGAGAGGGGGGGTGCTCTGCATTTACCTATAGGGAAGGGGGGGAGGGGGGTGCTCTGCATTTACCTATAGGGAAGGGGGGGGAGAGGGGGTGCTCTGCATTTACCTATAGTGAAGGGGGGAGAGGTGCTCTGCATTTACCTATAGGGAAGGGGGGAGAGGGGAAGTGCTCTGCATTTACCTATATGTGAGAGGGGGGGTGCTCTGCATTTACCTATAGGGAAGGGGGGAGGGGGTGCTCTGCATATACCTCTAGGGAAGGGGGGGAGAGGGGGGGTGCTCTGCATATACCTAGGGCTGGGCGGTATGACCATATATGTGTATCACGGTATTTTTTTAACTTACGGTGGTTAAAAATCATGTGCCCCACCAGCGCTGTTCTGACCCCCCCACCCCCCCTGGCCCCTATCATGTGACCCGCGTGCGGTGTTCCGCTTTCCCCTCCCCCCCCCAAAATCATGTGACCCGCCAGCACTGTTCTGCTCCCCCCAATTAATGATCAGCCCAGCGGGGTACTACTCACATATGTCAAGCACTGCCCTCCTCCTCTTTGTTGGGGGCCGCCGGCGATGGAACTCACTGTACGCCAGTGGTCTCCAACCTGCGAACCTCCAGTTGTTGCAAAACTACAACTCCCTGCATGCCCGGGCATGCTGGGAGTTGTAGTTTTGCAACAGCTGGAGGTCAGCAGGTTTGGGACCACTGCTGTACGCTGTATACGGCTTCATACATGACAATGGGCTCAGCCTATCACTGGCAGGGGCGGGGCATCGCTCTGGCCGGGGATAGGCTGATGGCTGTCCGGCATTCCCGTCCCCAGCGACGTGGGTGAGTTAAAAGTTTATTTTCTGTATCTTTTGCAGCCCGGGCATAGGTATACAGTGTACAGCAGTGGTCTCAAACTTGCGGACCTCCAGCTGTTGCAAAACTACAACCCCCAGTATGCCCGGACAGCCGTTGGCTGTCTGGGCATGCTGGGAGTTGTAGTTTTGCAACAACTGGAGGTCCGCAGGGTGGACACCACTGGCGTACAGTATAGAGTTCCATCGCCAGCAGCCCCCAACAAAGAGGAGGAGGGCAGTGCTTGACATATGTGAGTAGAACCCAGCTGGGCTGATCATTAATTGGGGGGAGCAGAACAGTGCTGACGGGTAACATAGGATTAGTTCCCCGATGTGGGGACAGCGCTGTGCTAGGCTGATAATACATTCCCGAGGGGGAGGGGCCCAACCGGTATTGCGGTATGGGTGAAAATCCATATTGTGCAGCCCAAAAAATTTGGTTTTCGGTATGAACCGGTATACCGCCCAGCCCTACATATACCTATTGGAAAGAGGGGGGGGGGGGGTGTAGCTCTGCATATGCCTATGGGGAAGAGGGGGTGGGGGGTTTAGCTCTGCATATACCTATGGGAAAGAGGGGGGGGGGTGTAGCGTAGCTCTGCATATACCTATGGGAAAGAGAGGGGGGTGTAACTCTGCATATACCTATGGGAAAGAGGGTGGGGTGTAACTCTGCATATACCTATGGGAAAGAGGGGGTTACCTGGCTACCTACCTACCTGCCCTTTTACTGTGCTTGACACCAAGGAGGGCATTATTACAGTTTGTGGGCCTATAGATGGGAAGATTGTGTAGAGGAGGGGAGGGCACTGAATATATGCAGAGTCTGACATGTTTTTCCTGCAGATGTTAAGAGATCCACATGGCGGTCTTATCCGGACGGAGAAGAAAAGGAAAGAGGAGGCCGCTGATCAGAAAAGACGGAATTGTGAGTCCCAAAATGTAACTGTAATCACTTATATGGTATACACATCCTGTGTACAGCTGATATCTACCGCCATATGGTACTGTATATAATCACTTATATTGTATACAGATCCTTTATGGTATACTGGTCTGTATATGGTGGTTTTATTCAGTACAGTATGGCGGTATTATCTAGTTATTGTGTGGTGGTATATATTTGCTCCTTGTATACCAATATTATTGGTTATAGAAATTTACCTATGTTAAAGTGTTTCTTACATATATAAATTTTAGTTTATTGTGTGTGGGATTTGGGTGGAATAGGAGCGTGGCAGAAGATTGACGAGCTGCAGGGGCCCTTGCTTTTTTTTTGGTCCGGGGGCCCCGAGTGTTGTCAGTCCGCTCCTGGTGGGAGAGGAGGGAGGGGGTGTAATTAAGGGGGGGTGCGTGTGTGTGTGTGTGGGGGTGCAAAACAAAGGGTCCGCCCCGGGTGCCAAATGCTCTAGGTACGCCCCTGCATCTATCATTATCCATCATCAGCCATCATTATCCATCATTATTCATTATTATCCATCATTATGCCTTATCAACCATCATTAATCATCATCATCCATCATCATTTACATTTAGCATCATCCATCATTATCTATAATTATCCATCATCATCCATCATTATCTATCATTATCCATCATCATCCATCATTATCCATAATCATGCATCATTATCCATCAATAACCTGTTAAGGACCCAGGGCGTACCTGTCCTCTAACAATGGCCGGGACCCGTGGCTAATAGCGCGTTGCATTGATCGCGATGCCACGCGCTATGAACCCTTTAGACGCGGCGTTCAAAGTTGAATGCCGCATCTAAAATGAAAGTGAAACCATGCGGGTTAGCTTAGGGAGCTCTTCGGCGAAATCACGGCATCCCGAACAGCTTACATGACAGTCAGAGGATCCCTTCCTGCCTCCTCGGTGTCCGATCGCCGAATGACTGCTCAGTGCCTGAGATCCAGACATGAGCAGTCAAGCAGCAGATTCATCGCTCAGTGCTTTCTTATGAGAAACCACTGATCAATGTAAAAGATCAGTGTGCGCAGTGTTATAGCCCCCTATAGGATAACAATGATCAATGAAATAGATCAGTGTGTGAAGTGTTATAGTCTCCTATGGGATAATAATGATCAGTATAAGAGATCAGTGTGTGCAGTGTTATAGTCTCCTATGGGATAACAATGATCAGTATAAGAGATCAGTGTGTGCAGTGCTATAGTCTCCTATGGGATAACAATGATCAGTATAAGAGATCAGTGTGTGAAGTGTTATAGTCTCCTATGGGATAATAATGATCAGTATAAGAGATCAGTGTGTGCAGTGTTATAGTCTCCTATGGGATAACAATGATCAATATAAGAGATCAGTGTGTGCAGTGTTATAGTCTCCTATGGGATAATAATGATCAGTATAAGAGATCAGTGTGTGCAGTGTTATAGTCTCCTATGGGATAACAATGATCAGTATAAGAGATCAGTGTGTGCAGTGTTATAGTCTCCTATGGGATAACAATGATCAGTATAAGAGATCAGTGTGTGCAGTGTTATAGTCTCCTATGGGATAATAATGATCAGTATAAGAGATCAGTGTGTGCAGTGTTATAGTCTCCTATGGGATAACAATGAACAATGTAAAAGATCAGTGTGTGCAATGTTATAGGTCCCTATGGGATAACAATGATCAGTATAAGAGATCAGTGTGTGCAGTGTTATAGGTCCCTATGGGATAACAATGATCAGTATAAGAGATCAGTGTGTGCAGTGTTATAGTCTCCTATGGGATAACAATGATCAGTATAAGAGATCAGTGTGTTCAGTGTTATAGTCTCCTATGGGATAACAATGATCAGTATAAGAGATCAGTGTGTGCAGTGTTATAGTCTCCTATGGGATAACAATGAACAATGTAAAAGATCAGTGTGTGCAATGTTATAGTCTCCTATGGGATAACGATGATCAGTATAAGAGATCAGTGTGTGCAGTGTTATAGTCTCCAAAGGGATAACAATGATCAGTATAAGAGATCAGTGTGTGCAGTGTTATAGGTCCCTATGGGATAATAATGATCAGTATAAGAGATCAGTGTGTGCAGTGTTATAGGTCCCTATGGGATAATAATGATCAGTATAAGAGATCAGTGTATGCAGTGTTATAGGTCCCTATGGGATAACAATGATCAGTGTAAAAGATCAGTGTGTGCAGTGTTATAGGTCCCTATGGGATAAAAATGATCAGTATAAGAGATCAGTGTGTGCAGTGTTATAGGTCCCTATGGGATAATAATGCTCAGTATAAGAGATCAGTGTGTGCAGTGTTATAGGTCCCTATGGGATAACAATGATCAGTATAAGAGATCAGTGTGTGCAGTGTTATAGTCCCCTATGGGATAACAATGATCAGTATAAAAGATCAGTGTGTGCAGTGTTATAGGTCCCTATGGGATAACAATGATCAGTATAAGAGATCAGTGTGTGCAGTGTTATAGGTCCCTATGGGATAATGATCAGTATAAGAGATCAGTGTGTGCAGTGCTATAGGTCCCTATGGGATAATAATGATCAGTATAAGAGATCAGTGTGTGCCGTGTTATAGGTCCCTATGGGATAACAATGATTAGTATAAAAGATCAGTGTGTGCAGTGTTATAGGTCCCTATGGGATAACAATGATCAGTATAAAAGATCAGTGTGTGCAGTGTTATAGGTCCCTATGGGAGCTATAACATTGCAAAAAAAATGGAGAAAAAAAAAGTGAATAAAGATCATTTAACCCCTTCCCTAATAAAAGTTTGAATCACCTCCCTTTTCCCCAAAAAAAAAAAAACAGGGTAAAAAAAAAACCATATGTGGTATCGCCACGTGCGGAAATGTCTTTATATATATTAGAAAATTATATTGTTAATTAAACCGCACGGTCAATGGCGTACGCGCAAAAAAAAAATTCCAAAGTCCAACTTAGTGCATTTTTGGTCCCTTTTTATATAATGAAAAAATGAATAAAAAGCGATCGAGAAGTCCCATCAATGCAAAAATGGTACCGCTAGAAAATTTAGATCATGGCGCAAAAAATGAGCCCTCATACCGCCCCATACGAGGTAAAAAAAAAAGTTATAGGGGTCAGAAGATGACAATTTTAAACGTATACATTTTCCTGCATGTAGTTAGGATTTTTTCCAGAAGTCCGACAAAATCAAAACTATATAATTAGGGGATCATTATAATCGTATGAACCTACAGAAGAAAGAGAAGGTGTCATTTTTACCGAAAAATTTACTGTGTAGAAACGGAAGCAAGAAAAGTTACAAAATGGCGTTTTTTTCAATTTTGTCTCACAATGATATTTTTTCTGTTTCACCGTAGATTTTTGGGTAAAATGACTGATGTCATTACAAAGTAGAATTGGTGGCGCAAAAAATAAGCCATCATATGGATTTTTAGGTGAAAAATTGAAAGAGTTATGATTTTTCAAATGTAAGGAGGAAAAAACAAAAATGCAAAAATGGGAAAAAAAACTGTCCTTAAGGGGTTAATCATTATCATCCATCATAATTTATCATCATCCATCATTATCTATCATCATCCATCATTATTTATCCTCATCCATCATCATCCATCATTACACATCATCATCCATCATTATTCATAATCATCCATCATCATCCATCATTATCCATCATCATCCATCATTATCCATCATTATCCCTCATCATTCCTCATCATCCATCATCATCCATCATCATCCATCATTATCCATCATCATCCATCATTATCCATCATCATCCATCATTATCCCTCATCATCCCTCATCATCCATCATCATCCATCATTATCCATCATCATCCATCATTATCCATCATCATCCATCATTATCCCTCATCATCCATCATCATCCATCATTATCCATCATTATCCATCATCATCATCCATCATTATCCATCATCATCCATCATTATCCATCATCATCCATCATTATCCATCATTATTCATCATCATCCATCAACATCCATCATCATCCATCATTATCCCTCATTATCCATCATCATCCATCATTCCTCTAAGAGATGATTCTATACACGGTGTGATATGTAACAAGGACATTTATTTTTATTTGCAGGTTTTTGGTTCATTATTTTATCCTGATTTCTAGGACTGTAACCAAGTGAGATGCTGCGAGCTCTGCTACATCTGTGACTCTGCTACACCAGGACAAAGCAGCTTCAGACCACCACAGCCTGCCAAGCTGGTGTTTATAAGGGGGTCTATGTGGTCATGTGGCCAAGCTGGTGTTTATAAGGGGGTCTATGTGGTCATGTGGCCAAGCTGGTGTTTATAAGGGGGTCTATGTGGTCATGTGGCCAAGCTGGCCTTTATAAGGGGGTCTATGTGGTCATGTGGCCAAGCTGGCCT